>NW_027097140.1:0-13583 GCF_019320115.1 Miscanthus floridulus | reverse complement strand
CACGGGACAACGGCTGAGCGAGAGGAACCAAGGGTTCTTCTTCTGACACTTCCAAGGGTGGAGGTGTGGGCGGTGCTATAACACTAGTTCTTCTTCTTTCTGGCGGGGGATAGGGATCCCTTCCAAGATAGGGGAATCCTGCCTTTCAGCAGCCAACGTCCTCCGCTCGGTCCTGGTGACAAGATAGGCCACCCGTAGCTGATGAACATGCCGGTCTTCGGCCTCCTTTAGAGTTTCCTCCATGGCAGCCTCTCGGCTCTCAGCAGCTACAGCGCTGGCATGCGCTTCGGCGAGATGCACCTAAAGCATCCGATTGAAGATCTCGGCTTCCTCGGCGCACCGAAGACACGCCCTCAGCTCCAAGGCTTGACGGTCGTACTGCTCATCTAGAGTGAGTAGGTACGTGGTCAAGTGCACCATGGTGGGACTGTCCTCTTGCACATCTCGTCCTTGCAAAGCCTCCATGCGGGCCCTCCATGCCCGCCGATTCTTGTCCAAAGGAGGAAAGAACCGCATGGGGGTACGGGCAATGGGCTCCTCATAGATCTGGCAGAGATACCGCAAGGCTTTACGGGCCACAACCTAGTAGGTGTCGACGAAGCGAAACCCGGTTGTGGTCACACTCCAGGCTTCAGTGAGGTCGGGGAACTCCTCACTCTTCCCAATGTAGACGGTAACCTCACACCGCTCGGTGCCATGCTCCTCATACTCACGGCCCTCATACTCGGAGCAATCATTAACTCCGAGCTTTTGCAGGGTGGCATGCAGGATTCTGGGAAAACCCTCAACGTTCATGCAATAGGTACTAACCCAAGCTCCTGCCATCTTTGGCGGTGGTTGCAAGGAAGGCTGAGCGAAAAGCTAGCTCAAAGGAAAAGCTAAGCGAGCTAAAGTGCATCGAGTGGTGGTACCAATGGCTAAGCCAGGCTCTACTTATAAAGGTGGAGCGTTCAGTGGTCCTGGCGTGGTTCACCAGGGTTCCCGCGCGAGATCACTATGGCAGATCGACCAAATTCCACGAGTTTGAGGCGAGCAACGTGCGATGCCATTACTAACTAGTACGACTGCAGGGCAAGGGTCTGACAAGAGCGCAGAAAAGAGGTATGGGGAGACGTCAGTCACAACCGACGTGAACCATAGGCGAACGCAAAACACGAAGCCACAGTTCAGACCTACCTCTAGAATAGGACGAGACAGTCATGCACAATACGACACGTGTGACACCTAGGGATGGCGTATCTGCAAGTAATACAAGTACTACAATGCACAGGCAGGCTATGCATGAATGCACGTCCTATACGTCCTTTCACTGTTGCCACATATAGGGCAACCGTTCTCAGAATTTTGGCACATCGATCTCTCCCTATAACTAGTCAATACTATCGAACTATGCTCAAGTCAGTGTACCTACAGAAAACTTGATCAATCCTATCTAAGTCAGCAGAGTGCCATCTATCCTGGATATATAACCATAGTAATAGGGCTACTTATATAACTTCGCATATAAACGTCCTAACTTTTTACAACAATGGGTTGTCAAATTTTAGTTTAGAAAAGGTTTTCGAAGCTTTATTTCCTCATTTATGCTCTGATACCACCTGTGGCAGAACTGCCTAATTTAATGCCTCACAGGAGTGCTCGTCTTCCATTAGACACTAAGCACTCGAGGGAGAACACTAGATTACTCGGTTCTGTCGGACACACCCCAGGGGAGAACCCAAAAATCCACATTTTTGCCATCAGGATCACAAATGAGAGAATAAAGCTTACATCACTCGTAACCATTTCTTACATCACTTTTAATACAACATCAGAGTATAATATTTATTAATTTAACAGTAGAATGAAATCATGTTATCAGAGTTATAAACAAGTTAATATACAACGGAATATAAACATGTGATCAGAATTACAGCGGAAATAAATATCTAATCATGGCATGATGAAGTGTGGATAATGAACTACAATAGGTTATGAACTTTTATTTATAAAAACATTTGGTGAGAGTTATAAATAAAAACTACATCGCAGCATAAAGGAAATCCTCTCTGAGCCCACCAGGAGGAATCCACACACAAGAGTCAGCTTTAGCATCCACCTGTCACCTGCAACAGGAGAAATAAAACCCTGAGTACTCAATTGTACTCAGCAAGACTTACCCGACAGGAGAAAAGAAAAGACTCCAAGGATATACAAGGCTATCTGGTTTGTGGGTTGCATTTGCAGAAAGCATTACTAAGCGTGCGTCCTTATCTTTGATTTTTAATAATAGCCGCATTGGTTCATTAACTAACCATTCTATGTAAGCATCTATGCTACTTTCAAGCAGGTGGTAAGCAATCAGAATTCCTTTGTCCATCTTCCATCTTTCATCTTTCAGTTCTTACTACGATGCTAAACTGTAGACAAGCCGTACCGGATAGCCCGGCGATTCGTGAATCAATGCCCCCAGCTAGGTACCCCGAAAACACACGCCCCGCTTGTATCCTAGGCACAACCAGGACCAACCCATCACTCTCCTATCCTAGGTGTCCAGGTCCTCGTCCAAACTGGGACTCCAAGCCCCCGCCACTGAGTCCCGGACTCAGTGCGGTGCAAGGACCTCCTCCACCAAAAACAAACCCTAATAGTCGGTCCGGAAAGAGCCAGATCCGCGACAAGAGAGCAACAAGTCTTTCAAGCGCCCATACACAAGTATGTGCTCGGGATAATAAGTCTGTGACCTGCCTAGAGTCGTATGCACGATCGGTCCTTAATTGACCAGACAGGGAGAACGGTGTAACCAAGCTATGACCTGCCTCCACGGCGACACAACTTCTTACACCCACCAATACCCAAACCATATCCCTGCCCGGTCACCATTTTTTCTTTCCACCATTTTATATATTCCAGGTGATAATCATATAGTAACATATTTTCTATATCTCACGAGTGACAGGCAATCACTCGACTTCTACCGGAGTCCTGTAGCATAGCAATCTATACGATCCTGTCATACTAGTAAGACTCATAGGATAAAGATATATATACAAGTGGGTTTCATTCAACTCCTTGAAACTTAATGCACAAATATAATTTAAACTGTAGAAAGTAGGGGTTATGCACCGGGGCTTGCCTGGGTAAGATATATTAAAAGTTAGTGTCTGCATCTTCAGATCATCTAGATAGAAAACCCATTGCATCACCTCCTGGAGAGAATGCCATTACACCATCTTCGGATTCCCAATCATCCTTCGATCGATCCGTTGATCCATCATCGTACCTATATGATATGCATGCGATGAAATGCAAAGATGTAATTAATCAACTACAATCGTGACTCGTAAAATACGACGTACACCTCTCGAGTTAACGGGCTAGTTCTACGACGACCGTACCTAGGCTACATATACATGTTGTCGGATAAGGCGTTACTTCCCAACAATTATTGTAGTTATATAAACCAACTGTGTTTCTATATTTCATTGTATCAATTTAATCGTTATTCAAAATAGAGCATCATTATCTACCCAGCAACTAATTATTATTGAGCTACAACAATTACAGTGAATACCTAATATTGCTAGGAGCCTACTGTATAAATTTTAGATTCAATAATATTACCAATTTATCATGAAAACTCCTACAAGTTTATATTTTACAACATTAAGTACCTTAAAGTAATTATATAGCTTTCATGAATATTATCAAACTAATGTGAACAAAATATACTAACAAGTAGATCATAATTTTTGGAGACTAACAAAAATTGGTTTGGCATTTTTATGATTTTTATTTGATTTATTATGGATTTACAAACTTCAGCCATATTAAATAAAATAGCAAGCTCAGCAGAAAAATTAAAACAACCCACAGCCATACAAGGCCCAGTCGGCCATGGCAGACGGCCCACCGCCGCGCAAGGGTGCGGCGGCCCAAGGTGGGCGCGCGGCCCAACGCACAGCGCGACAACCGGGCCGGCCCAAGCGGCGCAGGCAGAGGCGCAACGATCGCGAGCGGTCTGGAGGAGACCGGTGGCCCAGCAGCGCGAACGGCCTAGGTAGGCACAGCGACCGGCCAGCCCAGCAAAACCGGTCCGCAGCTGGAGACGCGGCACATATGCGACATGACCCCTGAACTTTCCTTAAATTATGAAAAGGTCCACCAGTATTTTGTACACTCACTGACAAGTTCATTAATCCCCCTGGCTTCCACCTAAATCCTATTTTCACACCTTCATTTTCCTTCCCCAAAGCAGAGGACGGAATAGGGGCACCGGCCGGCGGTCAATCCTAGTCGGGCGGGCACGATGACGGTGGAAAACCGGCCTATGGGCAGAGGCGGGCCGCGCAGATGACGGTGGGGCATGGGCGCACGGGGCGCTGCGGCTGCAGGCATGCCTTCGCGTGCGGTGACCGGCGCGCAGCAACGAGGCCGAGGGGCGCGCGCGAGGAGGAAGAAGAAGTGGGCGCCGGCTCGTGGGAAGACGGAAGGAGCCACGGCGTCATGAGCGCGCTACGAGGAAGGCGAGGCTAGGGTGTTGCAGTGGTGCGGAGATGGAGCAGTGCTGGCAGGGTGGCTGTGGCGATGGCCGAGCACGGCGCGGACGAGTCGGTGAGGTGCTGAGGCGTAGCCGGTGCAGTGCTGGGGTGCTGAGTGGGTCGTGGGGGCAGTGTGGTGCGGACACCAGGCAGAGCTCGGCTGGCTCGGCTAAGAGCAGCGGACCCAGCGCGGCAGGGCACGAGCTCAGGCTGGTGCGGGGGGAAAGGAGGGTGAGCTGGGGAGGAGGAGCGTTGTAGCTAAGTGGCTCGGGGAGGCGAAGCTCACAGCGGACCACGAGGGCACGAGAAGCTGCGGCGATGGGATGAAGACGCGTGGGGAAGGCGCTGTGACGGCGAAGGTCGACCGACGGCGAGGGCGACTTGAAGGTGGGGCTATCCAGCGCGGGACCAGGTCATGGGTGCGCTCGGCGAGGTCAGGGGCATGGTGGTTGCGGCTGGCGAGGCGGCTTGGCTCGGTGACTGTGGACGCTGCGGCTGCAGGCCAGCATGGACCCGTGGGGCACGGCAGCACGGCCATGGTGCGTGCTATGGGCAACGGACCGGCGTGGGCTAGAGCGGAAAGGGAAAGGGTGGCACTGCACGGAAGCGCACACAAGCAGCGCGAGAAGAGAAAGGGAGAAGGAGCACCGGTGCCCGCGTGCAAGAAGGAGGATGGCAGTGCTAGAAGAGCGAGGAAGAAAAGGAGACAAGGCAGAGCCGCGTGGAAACAGGCGCATGTGGGCGGCTAGCCAAGGCTGTACGCACGGCAGTGCCAGCGAGGGCAGGGACGGAGGCTAGCAAGGATTTGACCTCACAACAGGAAAGCAAGGACCTTCGTCGTATTCGAACCGTGCTTGCTGTGCCGGCCACAGAGACAGCAGGAGCAGCGCGACGTGGTTGCATGCGCATAGGCACGTGCAGGACACAGTCAAAAGCAAGGACTCTGGTACTGTAAAAAGCAAGGACCCGTGCGATGGCTCGGCTGCTGGTGCTCTCATTAAATTATTTGGACAAGACGGCATGTCATTGTAAGTAGAAAATACGTACGGGAACATTAGTACTATTGTTTTACCATTCTCAGTTTCCTCTGCATACCACGATGGATAACTAGTACGTGCTTTGTCATAACAACGAAAATGATACTTACTTCATTCCAGGATTTTCCTTGTGCTAAGCGTGGGTACACTGGAGGACATGTGGTACCGCGTGGTCGGCATGTCGCCTGGCACGGATAGCGCTACAAGGTGCGCCTATGCGCGGTCAAACGCAACAGCGGCTGGCAACGCGACAAAAACAGCGACATCAAGACAAAGCCATTAGTTTGACGAGACAACAGAGGTACTGGCTGCACAGCGGGTCCTTCGTCATTATTTTGATGCAACCAAAAACAATACTCCGGATTTTATTTAAGTACTATATATTAGTCATATCGTATTTTGTTTATAAAAATTTGTTTTTCGTGTTTAATCACTTAAACACGCCGTTCGCTATTTATTTGCCAGAATCGTTGTTCGACATTTCTAAATATTCCTACGCACGGCGTAATTTAACTTGAGCATGTATTTGAGTCCACGAAACTAAGTCATACAGGATTCGCTTATCGCTTCACGTATGTTTTAAATAAAAAATTTTGAGAAACTCGTTTCAAAAGTTTTACTGAGGCCTAAATCGCGGCTCTAAAAAGGATCATAACACCGGGGTGTTACAGTCCGTGGGGAAGACGTCGTACGTTCACGCTTTTTGTCATCGGATGGCCCACCTTTCCACTGTCTTTGGCATGGCAGGCTCAAGCGACACAACTCGCTTTGGCTCGCTGGAGTTTCCCATGCTCCCACCTATTGGGATGTGGGTTCCTCTCGTCTTCGAGCCGTCCTTTGCCTTCCTCTTCAGAAGCCTAGACTTCATCACCAACCGGCTCGGCGTGCTTCACCTCGGCGAGGAAGCACTTGTCCCAGCGCCCATCGGAGGAGGAGCACCCTCCGTTGGCTCAGGGCCACCTGACGACCTCTCCGACGAGGTGCCTGCTATGAGTAATGTACATACTATTCTTTACTCGCTTTTTCATATTTTCCGCTGACTCTCCGGAGGGACCCTGTTGTCCCTACTACGACCGCCAAACGATCGATTCCCCAACGGCCTCGCGTCCCCTATGGACGCGTACGCCCGAGGGTTCCGAAGGATGCTGGCACCGCCCCCTCTCACATCTGAATTTGTGGGGATGGCGAGCTATGCTCCCGCTTCTTTCCACGACCTCATGGATGATGAGGTTGAGAGCAACGGCTCTAGCATCGGCAACATTGTGGTAGGGGATCTCCACCTCCTCGACCCAGTGGCCCACCACCAGATGCTCTACCTCTAGCCTGGCCACATCACCTCCCGATGCCTCTAGCTCTGACCAGGAGGGCGAGCCATGCATCCCTCCACCAGGCGAGGAAGGGAACCCGGTCTCCCTCCCCTCTTCCATCGCAACTAGTGCAGGGGGATCACTAGGGTCACCTCCAACCTTGCCACCACCGTCCCCACCGGGATTGCCATCATCACCTCCGCTGCCGCTGTCATCGGGCCCGCGACCGGCCGACAGGGCGTAGCCCCTAGAGGGGAAGGCCACACCGCCGCCAGCCTACTTTCCCTGCCACTTATCGCGACTCACTGCAGGATGGGCCTCCACTCCTCCCACATGGGAGGCAGTGCAATGCTTAGCCCCGTCAGCATCTGGCCACTGTCGAAAAAGTATAGGTCAGTCGCACTAAAAAAACTCAACTATGAAATAAAAGAAACCTGGGTACATACCTAGACGCAAGGGGCAAGGCCCTAAAGCCTTGACCCACTGGCAACAGGCCCATCAGACAATGACCACTCATGGGTCATGACCCGTGCCCCCTCACATCAACTGAGGGGGTAGTCGGCCCGGCCGGTTCTTGATCAACCCGTGAGCCACCATGCCCGCCGGCTTGTGACGCGCTCATCGGAGCAGCTGGTGGGGCGTCCCCCCATTGTGGGTCATGTGCTGATGCTGGCCCCAAAGATGCAGGGGTGCGAGCCCTCTCCTCTGACCGACCAGCACGCCCCTCCATGCTCAGAGCAGGGGGGCGACGCCGGTGATGCCTTTGAAGGCCGCGGCGACCGCAGCCACTTCACCTCTCGCTTATCGACGGTGTCCGAGCTCGCAGCATGCTTCCTCGATGGGGGAACATCGCCACGCCTCCCTACATCCCGCCCGCCACTGGTAGACATGGCTACAGGCTCATGATGCTTCAATGAGGTCGTGATGATGTCTCGGTCTCCATCCTCGAGGAGCTTGCATCGCCACCCACCTCTGTGGGGTCCTCCGACTCGATCTTTGCCTCCATGTTGCTCCTGTTTTCCCCAGCCTGCACCTGCCAGGCAATCTCCATCTCCTTCCCATGCTTCCTCCGAGCCTTCTCAACTCTCTTCTTCTTCTTCACAACCGCTGCCTCCTTCAGGGTTGCTTGCCAAGCCATGCCCTCCGGTCCCTTCGAAAGGTGTGACCGGGATTTATAACCGGTGAGTCCCTATGAAATGGATGACTTGAAGTCAAATTATAGGAGAGCAAGATCGAAAGGGACATGGAATAAGGAGAGGAGAACATACCAGATTAGGTAGCTTCCCGGCGTGGAGAGGTCTAGGCTTTCCTTCGAGGGTCTCTTGGGCCTTCAGTTGCAGCACCCGGTCGAGTCGGCTCTAGACTTTGTCCTTTGCCAACTCCACCGATGACGCGCGGTCGAGGTCTGTTGGGCCAGAGTATAGCCACATTGGTCGCATCTTTTCCACCAGCAGGGCGACTCTAGGGTGGAAGGTGTGGAACACCCGCACCTCGTCGAGGCCATGCTACGATAGCTTCTGGAGGTCTGCCTCGATGATCCCCAGCTTATTTTGTCAGCTAGAGGGGCCCCATGACTAGCTCTCCTGCCTCTCTGGCCTTCTACCGGTTAACAACAGAAATGGCACCTCCGTCGGGTTTTGGATGTAGAACCACTCCCCATGCCACCCTGATTGGAGTCGCAGGGGGTGTACGTGGGGTAGGAGCCCAACAAACTCGGTTTCTTCTATAGGGCAAAGCCCCCAACTAGTGTAGTCCTAGGTGACTTCCCCTCCGATAAGGCTCGCTCAGTGAAGATGCATCGGAAGAAGTCCATGTGTGGATCCATCCCAAGGAAGGCCTCATAGACGGTCACAAAGCCTGCAACGTGCAGCACCCCAGTCGGATTGAGGTGTTGTAGCTCTAGGCCCCACTCATTGAGGAGCCTGCATAGGAACCAGTGCATGTGATATCCTAGCCCATGTTCATGGAAGGTGAGGAAGGAGACAACCTCATCGGCCCAAGGTCATGGAAAAGCCTCCCCCGCAGGAGCCCTCCAGTGCGCCACCTCCTTTGGCGAAAGCAGCCCCTTCTTAGCGAAGGCAGCCAGCACCATCTCATCCACATTAGATGGCCTCTAGCTCGACATCTCGCTTTGGACTCACAAATAGATTTGTGAGTTCTCCTCTCCCTCGCACTACCCTTTTTCTCCTAGGAACTGCCGCGACACACAAATGCTCTTTGAAAGAAGGAAGGAGGAGAGGCGGTTGGGGAATAGGCGAAGGAACAGGATGAAAACCCTCTCCCTTCCCCTATTTAAGGATGAGACGCAGTAGTTGGAGAAAGGCGAAGGGTTGGGGTGAAAAACCCTGTCCCTTCCCCTATTCAATGTAGATGGGAACACGATGGGATGTGTCCTGACCGATGGGATGCGCCCTTCCCGATGAGACGAAGCCTGGTTAGATGGGATGTGGCCTAGGCATGGCCCACCACTACCATGCACCAGGCATGTGAAACAAGGCGCAACCACTTGCAGGCGGCCCTGTGCCTTCCCAGGCAGGACCTGGAAGGGCCCAACAATAGGATCTCCTCCAAGGAGAGACCAACATGCTTTCTAAGCTGATCGGACAGCTCAGGTGAATGCCGAGAGACAGGTAAGGAGCAAAGGGATGCTCCATGTGGGCCATGCCAACTCCGTCATGAACGACGAACATGGATCCCATTCAGACAAGTTCGATAAAAACTCCTCGAGCCTGTCACTCATGTCGACAAGGTAACTATACCAATCCTCCTTACTCTATTTTTCTAATACATGATCATTCATTCATCCATTCTCATACACACATTCACACATTCATTCATCTAGTCATTCACTCATCCTTTACATCCAAAGCATTGCATATGCAATTAATGCATCGCAACGCTCCGTGTTGCGTCACGAAGCGGTAGTTGCCTTATTCAACATGAGCAACGACCGACCGGGGTTCGAAGGCCGGCCCATGAAGGGCTCGAGGCTGCCTTGCATCAAATAGAGCTAGGGGAGAAAATGTAGATGAGCCCTAGCGGCCCTCGCCCAATCTGCTCTGAAGCAGACAGGGTCATCTCAACCTTCTCATTCAATTCTAACCTCGAGCCATGCCCACATAATCTCCATCGAGGGGAGGCCAGTGGGCCACCTGAGTCGGTCTCTAGAATGACCTGAGCATCTATCAGGACGTGGGTTAAGGAGCAACAGAATGCCACATGAGGGCTATGCCGACCTCATCATGAATGATGGACCTAGATTTTGCTCGAACGTACCCATTAGCGAGCTCACCGAGTGCGTCGCTCAAGCCATCGAGGCAAGCGATGTTAGCTCAGCCCCTCTGGTTGTGGAAACCATGGATGAGGTAATGCATGGAGCTAGACCCACCCCTACCAAGCCCAATGGGGCTTAGGTCGCCTGACACCGACTCAGGAAATCAACCGACTGCGTAGGTCGCGGGCAGGACAAACACAGGCGAACACCCCAAACGGCAGTCTGTAGACCTAGGAAAGTGTACCAAGATACTCATCCTCCAACCGACTCACCAGTCGGATGTAGGCTAGGGAGCTACACCTGCGGGTGTGCTCGTGCGCACCCACTATCAAAACGAAGAATTCCCCCGCTAGCAAAATGAAAAGCCCCCCAGACGATTCCACCCGAATCGCCTAGGGGCTCAGGGGAGTGCGCCCACTGTCAAAACAAAGAATTCCGCCACTGGCAAAATGAAAAAACCCACTAGATGATTCTACCTGAATCACCTGGGGGCTACACCCGCTATTAAAACAAAAAATTCCTTAGACGATTCTACCCGAATCGTCCGTAGGCTCAGGGGCTCCTGTCGGGTTCATAAACCCGGGGTCCCTAATGGACCTGCTTCCCCAGCAAAAGCTCGGCCTAGCAGACGACGTTGGAACAACGCGCAACTCCTAGGCTGGCCTAGATACCCAACGATAGGCCAGAACGGCGATCTAGTCTTCGACCGAAATGCCTGGCCAAGGAGGAACGATGCTCGCTTCTGACTCCGACCCACCTCTCAATGGCTCATCTCGGCTCCTAAATGTCACCCGTGCGAAGAGTCTGAGAGAGAGGAGGGGATCAGGGAAAGGATCAGTGGGCATAGAGATGGGGCCGGAGTGCACTTGTGGGGTGGGGCAAAGGCAGACGAGGACGGCCTACGCGTCCATCCGAACGTCCGAGCGCTAGCAATGCCCTTATATTATACTAGAGGTATACGACGTGGACAACAAAATACATATGTGTCTTGCTGACGGGGACATTATAATTGCATGTGCTAGTGGATTTTAATTGTATGTAATAGTGGCCTAGTTGGATAGCTTGCATGTTGAGATAAATAGCTAGTGAGATTTTGCTTTATAAAAAATAATACCAACATATCGTCTCATTTTTGTGATGGTACAATATATTGGGTCGCTTTGGCCTTTGGTTTATAGGTCGTGCTTATGGTTGTGCTTGCCCTTCATCCTGATTTCCTGGCATTCCGTCTTTGTAACTAGCAAGAGGCCTGCACAAATAGCACGGGTCTAGCTAACTTATGTTTTCATCGTCTAACATTTGGATTTTTTTCTTCTTAAATTTACTTTTGTTAATAGTTTATTTATTTATTTGATTATATTTGTCATTCCTTTATTCATCTAAATTGCATCTATCGGTACAGTCAATCATAAGTATCTACCAATCAATTTATTGGTTTAAAACTATTGTTGTCTTTCTTTCATCTTTTTTCCCTTTCCTATCAAGTAGTTGTGAGATTTCTAAGGATGCCAAATCAAGATAGTATGTTTCTTTGATAAGCTCTATTACTCAATATAATCAATACCAATTTTCAGTTCCTTCATCCTCTTCTAAAAATTTGAAGTTTAGGCTATCTTATGCATTATATTGGCCATTTGCCCTATAATATTGTTTGATTCATCACAATTCTACTCATGTCTGTAGAAGACACTGCTGCCTCAACCAACCTCTAGCCTGCCATGTCAATGCGTTAACATTCATCACATTTCAAACCTCCTCAAATGAGCTATGAAACCATCATTGTTGATTTGTTGATCCCAGACCTGTTATCCATGCTACTCTACCGCACTACTGTCTATCCATGCTACTCTACCACACTACTGTCAACAATGTCACGATCATAGTCGTTTCCACTTCTAACTAGCTCCTCGCCAAGAAATAAGAAGAATGGTTTCCATTGTGTTGCTTGTGAGCTTCTTAAATCATGTAAGATATCAAAAACCAATATTGTTTTCATGATTTGATCATTGTATCAACCAAATTACCCTAGTAAATTCAGTCCACGACAATTAAAATCGAAACACTCTATTTGGATCCCCCTCAGCGATGTTAATTGTGAAACAAAACTTTCTAGTCGCAATCATGGAGAACACAACAACTTGGAAAGTTTAGAGCTACGATGATCTGGAGTTGAAAATAGCAACCTACGGCACGGAGGAAAGGGCTTAAAAGATGAGACACGATGCCGTGGCCGAGCCCCCAGTTTAACGCTTATGGAAATGGTTCGTAAACTAACCACGTAGGCATAAAGTAGAACCACGAAGGCGGAAGCCTCCTTTGGGTTTGGAGGAGCCTTGAGTTGGAACGTTTGGACCCAAAGCGTCCGCCGATGATTTCCTGCGCCCCATCGTCTGAATCTTTCGTTCCATGATTCCTGCGCGACGGACGCGGGATGCTGCACGCGGACGAAGCGATGCGTGCATGGACGGCCCACAACCATATTTCTTCGTTCGTAGGCTGGATAGCTGGTGTCGTTATTTTAGTTTTTTTTATTTTCTTTTCTTGTTTCATTTCTTTTTTTTTCTTTTTACATTTATTATTTTTGTTTTCTTTTCTTGTTTTGTTTCTTTTTGTTCATTTTTATTTCTACGGTGGGGCGTCTTTAGTGTCCCAGCATAGTAGGTTCTAAGCCCTGGTAAAAGAGGAGGGTTGTGTTAGGCGCAGCGAGCCAATATAAAAACTTAGCCACTTTAATGGAGATGAAACTCAAAAGAATCATGTTGGGGCATAACCCTCTTAGCGACACGCCATGTCGAAACCCGGGTATGGTGTTAAATGAGCAAGGCCCGGGTTGTCACCTCCATGATGCGTCGTGTCGTGATCTGGACACGGTGTCAAGTGAGCAAGGATTGGGTTGTTGTATCCTTAGTGGCGCACCGCATCGACGCCCGAGTGTGGTGCAAAATGAGCAAGGGTATTCACACCTACCTCGATGGGTGCAAAGGGTAAGGAAGCTAGTCGAGCCAACTAGGATCCATTTAGGTTGCTGGAATGTAGGGTCCCTTATAGGTGAGTTAAGAGAGTTAGTGGACACAACGGTTAGGAGGCGTGTAAATATCTTATACGTCCAAGAGACTAAATAGAAAGGGCAGAAGGCGAAGGAGGTGGACAATACCAGCTCAAGCTCTGGTACATAGGGACAACTTCAAATAAAAATAGAGTAGGAGCTTTGATTGATAAGAGCCTCAAGGATGGTGTGGTAGAGGTGAGAAGACAAGGAGATAGGATCATCTTAGTTAAACTTATCATTAATGATATGGTCTTAAACATAATTAGTACATATGCCCCCCCAAGTAGGCCATGATGAGAGTGCTAAGTGACTTTTTCTAGGAAGACTTAGATCGCTTGATTAGAGTTGTCCCTAGTAGCGAGAAGCTCTTTATAGGAGGTGATCTAAATGGCTATG
>NW_027097139.1:0-40000 GCF_019320115.1 Miscanthus floridulus | reverse complement strand
TCGTGTCTGTTGATTTCGTGGAAGGAAAAAAAATAGTTTGTCCTGACTTGATGAGGCCACTGTCCATGTGGGGAGAATAGCGTTTCTCTGATGATTATTTCATTAGAAAAGCTACCATTGAATGTTGCGATACTGGTTCAGTTGGGAAATAGGATAACATTGCCGTTGGGAAATAGGATGACATTGCCGATTAGTACTTGTTGGAGAATTCTGCTTTCTGTATTAATAAGGTAGGACCTTAGAGAATCTGTTGTGATATACTTGCACTCTGTGCAGGAGAAGGAGCTTGTGCAGCTCAAGCGTGAGGCCCGGCTAAAGGGTGGGTTCTATGTGAGCCCAGAGGCCAAGCTTCTGTTTGTGGTCCGCATCCGTGGGTATGGCTCTTGTCTCATTGGTTGTTGATTCTCTTGCTACGCTCAAGTGTTGATTGTTGTCAAATGTGCTGTGTAGTATCAATGCCATGCACCCCAAGACCCGCAAGATCTTGCAGCTCCTTCGTTTGAGGCAGATCTTCAATGGTGTCTTCCTCAAGGTTAACAAGGCAACCATTAACATGCTCCGCAGGGTGGAGCCATATGTTGCGTATGGGTAAGTTTGTATAAATTTAGCTGCCATGAGTGCATTTTGTATCAATTCCCACCTGTGAATGTGATCCTTCCCATAAGCACAATAATGTCGCATCACTCATCAGAATTCACAAGAATTCATTCTTAGAAGGATAATTTTCTGCTAGAATTGCTATGCTGTATTTTTTTGAGCAAATTGCTATGCTGTATTATATAATGTATATCATGAATTCTTACTAGAGGTGTAAAAGTGAAGTTCTCATTAATTTATCTCTTTCACACGTTTATGTTGTTTATATTTAAATATGTTTGAAGAAATGTTTTATGTTTTTCTGTTCCGGAGGAAATAATAAATATTTGTACAATGTTATTGCTATGTTAGTTATTCTGGTTGCTTCTGGGTTGAAACAATGCAACAGATGATAATTCAATTTGTTTAGCCAGTTAAGCTCCTTTGTTAACTGTACTGTAACCTGCATATTGATGTGATACGTTTCCAGAGTTGCATTACTTAATTCATATTCACATGAATCAGTCCTGCAGGGCCAAATCCCTGAGTTTTGTTAATTTTTAAGGCAGAAATTGCACTTGATTATTATTATGATGTCCAGAAGTCTGAACATCTATCTTTCATCTCCAGGTACCCAAATCTGAAGAGTGTTAGACAATTGATCTACAAAAGAGGTTATGGGAAGCTTAACAAGCAGAGGATTCCACTTAGCAACAACAATGTCATCGAGGAGGTTTGCCATCTACAACTACTGTGATGATTCTGAACATTCACATTTCAATTTCAGCCTTAAGTAATTTTTGTCTACTTTCTTCTTCTGTTTGTTAGGGCCTCGGGAAGCACAATATCATCTGCATTGAGGACCTTGTCCACGAGATCATGTCGGTTGGCCCACACTTCAAGGAGGCCAACAACTTCCTCTGGCCATTCAAGCTGAAGGCGCCCCTCGGTGGGCTCAAGAAGAAGAGGAACCACTATGTGGAGGGTGGTGATGCTGGCAACCGTGAGAACTACATCAATGAGCTCATCAAGAGGATGAACTAGGCTCTTGTATCCCGTGAGAATGCATTCTATGTCAGCATGGTTGTTTTACTCTAGTAAGTTGATGGATAATAATGGATATGCAATTTTTGTGTTCCATGGCTCTAATACACCAAGACTTCCACTAGGAATTGTGTCCTGTTTATGTTTGCAGTTGCAGTTGCTTCTGCACGATTTTGTGTATTCTTTGGAGATTTTATCTTCTTTCGTATATGTTGCGCAGAACTTTTCAGTTGGTTGATGTTACCGAGCCAGCCAGCATATAAGCTGGTGGTTGGTGTCGTTTCGTGGTAGCAGGTTCCAAGCTCGGAGGACAGGGTCCTTTTTAGTGGTTCTGACTTCAGAGACAGCCAACGTGAAACATTGGGATATATAGATGTTTGGCCAGCCCACATAGCTGGGCTTAACCGGGCCAATAATATGGTTAAGGGCATGTTAGTTTCAGCTTTTCGCTCAAGAGGCTGAAACAAATATAGGCTGTAAAGTCTTTTCTGGTGGATAAGTAGAGATACTTGATTAATTTTAGGTGTACATTTTGCTAGTCAGTTGTTTTCATTTATCAAGTATGAATCGAATTAGAGCTCTAGGTTAGAATAGTTTTAGTAACCCAATTTAAGCCCCTTGGGTCACGTATCCACAGCATTGGATCATTTCACTTAATTAGTCGTGGCCCAAGTGTCACTAAGTCACGGAGAGCATATGCTCGCTACGGCTATAGAAGATGTTGCAAAAAAAAAAAAAAGAAGAAGAAGAAGAAGAAAAGTTAGCACTCTTTCCTGTCGCTGATGCAGGTGCTGACTAATATTTATGCTGACACTATAACCGCCTAATTTGCAGTCAAGTCAATGACTCAGAAGTTGACAGGAACAATGATATCGGAGTTGGAAAGAAACGTTCAGAACTGTTCTGGACCGATGGGTGGCTGAAGGCCTTGTGAGGGAGATGACAGAGCTGAGTGCTCCAGAAGTTACAAGTTGGTATTTAATGCAGCTCCTCGATCGAAACATGATCATGGTGTCCCAATTGTCAAGACGCCATTTATTAAGAAATGCTGGATTCATCCAATTATGCGAGATATCCTGATCATGATTGCACAAGAGGAGAAATTCTCAATGACAGTTGATAAAAACAATGGCTCCAGTGTCCAAGCAAAGAGATTTCGCCACCTAAGTTTAGATGGTCAGAGTGACAGGAAGTTAGATACATATGTGGATCTTTCAGGCATCAGATCACTGACTGTGTTAAATAGACCCTCAGAGTCAGTTACTTGTTTGCTCCTCCCAAATGAAGACGCTGCGAGTTCTAGATTTCTCAAGTTCGATCTTTCTAATTACTCAGCAAGACATCAGGGCACATTGGAGACCTGTGCCACTTGAGGTACCTAAATCTTTGCAAATCAGTATTGGTGAGCTTCCTTTCCTTCCTCAATTGGTATGCTACCATTCCTTCAAGTGCTAAAGTGAGAAAGACATAGATCACAAGCCTCCCTAGTGAGATCACCCAACTCAAGAGGCTGTGGATCGTTCGTGCTAGTAGGAAAAAACAAGACTCATGTCATCACATAAACCAACAACTCTGTTCGCTTGAACTTACCAGCTCGGCTTATCAGCCATGGTCTAGTGTTTTTTCTCTCACAATAAAAACAGCATCAACCGGCATAGAAACCATGAGCCGAATGCTCATATACATCAGAGGGTGTAAAAGTACCTAAAGGTATCGATAATCTGGAGGCCATAGAATGGTTGGAAGTAGTGGATGTTGAAGGCAGCTCTTACCTGGCAATGAAAGCTCTAGGGAAGCTTACTTGGTTGAAGTACCTAGGATTGACAGGCCTTACAAAGAAGCTCAGCGCCAAAGTTTCTATTACCCTGAAAAAGCTCGCCCCTTCCTTGAAATGCTTGTATCTTGGAGCATGTCAAAACAATGGAACACTCTGCTATCTGCCCATGGAGAAGGCATCCCTGGAGTTTTCCCAGACCTCCGCACCATAAAACTGGATGATCTTATGGAACAGTGCCAGAATGGATTTTTCGTTCAATCACAGTTTCCGTGGTAAAATTGTTCAGGACTAATCTGAAGCAAAATGATATTACACTCATGGAGAGAATGCACAGCTTGAAAAATCTTGCTCTTCTGGATAGTTCGTATGCCGGTGAGAAGATGGTCATCAGATCATGTCAATTTAGATTATATTTCGGAAAAAAAAAACTAAAGGAACTCTGGGATTTTCATCCTGATGGTGATATCGAAGTGGTGAACTGACAAGGGGAATGATGTATCTGTTGCAAGTGATCCCCAGTTGAAGCCTTCAAATAATGGGATTTGATCATTGTATCACAGTGGTGTGCCTGTCATTGGCCAAGGGGCAGAAGCATTCTGAATTCTGAAGGGGACGTTTCGTGACGATAAGATGGTTTTGCAAGCTAAATGTCCAACTTCCAACAATAACGTGTTGTACGGCAGTCGGACCTTGAGCTTGCATAATCCACTAGATTTAGATGATTAGTAGGGTGGTCCGTGCTAATAGCACGGGTAGACAGCTTGTTTCCATTGTAACATTTATGGTGTTTTTTTTTACTTTTCTAAATTATTTTGTTTCCTTTTTATTGTAATTTTTCTCCATGCACGCGCAAACTCGGACCAATTTCTTGCCTTGAAGCTATTATTATTGTCTCCTTGTTTTTTTTTTGTTTGTTCCCAAATACTATGTTTTCCTCTACAGTTCTGTGGCCACGCAATCTCATCGCTGCTAGAGCCACTGCTTACCACGAGAAGGCACTGGCTGTGGCCGTATCGTTTCGAGGGGCCTGTTCGCTATCAGCTATAATTAATTTTCTCTCATAATAAAATAGCTTCAGCTGGCTTATCAGCCGGCTTTAATACCAGTCGAACATGCCCACCTAATAGGTTAATCCACCTAAAACTAGTATCATTCTCTCATCCGGCTCAGTTTAAGTCAATTAACCCCGGCAATTCCTAGGGCATGCACCTAATACATCCCGATCTAGCAGAAAATACATGATCTGGATGTATTGTGGATGTGTTACACATAGCAGATCTAGATGGTAACAGGTTCAGGCGGGCTTGTCTGGTTCACTCTATGTGTATTGACGCAAATGTCAGGCCGGTGTTTTGATTTATTTATGATGAAATTTTTGGAAATAGCCGAACAAAAGAAGCTTTTAACAAAAAAAATGTGAAACCAAAGTAAGTCACACTGTTTCACAAAGATAGCATGCAACAGTTCCACATGGCCACGCGACCAAGCTCAGTTCATTCTGAGCTTTCTAGTCATTTTTTGTGGTTGTTATGGGGTTGTATAAGCGCAAACTCTGCTACGCGACCCGTCGCGTTACATCATCAGCGCGTGACGCCCCTTCGCGATCGGCCCCTCTCTTCTTCTCCATTTCCAGTGGGCTTAGAAAGGGGCTCGAGAGAGGTAGGCAGGCCCGGCGACGGGCGAGAGAGAGATGGCGGCGGTGACACCGTCGAAGCGAGCAGCGGCGGAGGCGGCCTGACGTTGTTGGGGCGGGAGACCATGGTCATGGCGTCGGCGGGGGAGGGAAAAGAAGGAGGTTGCTGTGGGCACGGCCGTGTCATGGTGGGACGGTGGGTGGTGGCAGCGGCGGGATCGCGCGTTTCCCAAACACCGACGGTCGCGCGTTATCATCATCCTTGTATAAGTTGTGTTTTATGGTTGCCATGGTTTTTCTTTAAGTCCCCTCTACCTCGTAATTGTTTTTCCTCATATATTCGGTGCCTTCTTATGATGTGTGTGGTATAGCTTTTGTACCGCTTCACAAAGGTATTTTTCAGCTTCTCCTACTAAATAGGTCCTTATAAAACACCTTAGAAACTATTTTTTAGCTCCTCTCATATGCATGGTTTCTTAGGTGAAAGCTAAAAATAGTAGCTTCTCCTAGCTTTACTCTCTCTATCTTCCTTGACAAGTTGTTTTACCGAACGTTTTTTGAAAACAACTTTACCTTTATTGGTGAAGCTGCTTTATGGATCTGAAATAAAAAAATTTGCTTCACTAGTGAAGCTGAGCTGTACCAAACAGACCCTTAGTCTTGATTTTGGGACCGGCTGATCCAGATCTTTGTAACTCTCTTTTTTGTTTTCACTTGTCTAATACTACTTCTGTTACTAAAATAAATCAATTTTTAGAGTTGTCTTGAGTCAAATATTTTTTAACTTTAAATAGATCCGTAGAAAGAGCGGAAATATTTATAATAGCAAATTAGTATCATTAGGTACACTGTAAAATATATTTTTGTAATGCCCTCATTTGGCGTCATAAATGTCTGTGCTATTTTTCTATAGTTAAATTCCGTTAAACCAAAAAAATAACTTAAGACAATTGAGGTACCTGTGTTACTTTTGCATGGCAAAATTGTGGATGCCCACCGCTCTCCCAGTCCAGCGAGCTGGAAAGCCTCTGGAAGATGATTTTGCGTTGTTTATCCTCAGTCAAACATCCGATATGACAGAGGATAAAGTGTATTTAAACACCTCCGAAGTATTCCACAACCGAAGCAACAGACATTTTCTTTGAGCTGGCTTTAAACTTCGTCGGCTGGACGACCGGACTCGATCGTCCACCAGGCTGGAGGCTGCCGGCTGCCGTCGGCGTGCTTTGTACCCACAGATTTGGTAAAACATTGCGATCGACGATCGAGCAAGCAGCGGTAGGGCAGCCAGCCAGCCACATTATTATTGTTCAAATTTAAGCACCTTGATTTGTACGTACTACAGTGTCCGTGCATCAGTGACGGTAGACAAACCAAAGCAGTAAAAACTTTTTTTTTAAGAAAATGGAATATATTAATATCCCAGCTTTTGAATCGACCAATGCATATAGCTGTTCCTTATTACAAACAAGAGTACTGCTGTCCATCCTTGATGGATAATGATGGATATGCAATTTTTGTGTTCCATGGCTCTAATACACCAAGACTTCCACTAGGAATTGTGTCCTGTTTATGTTTGCAGTTGCAGTTGCTTCTGCACGATTTTGTGTATTCTTTGGAGATTTTATCGTCTTTCGTATATGTTGCGCAGAACTTTTCAGTTGGTTGATGTTACCGAGCCAGCCAGCATATAAGCTGGTGGTTGGTGTCGTTTCGTGGTAGCAGGTTCCAAGCTCGGAGGACAGGGTCCTTCTTAGTGGTTCTGACTTCTGAGACAGAGACAGCCAACGTGAAACATTGGGATATATAGATGTTTGGCCAGCCCACATAGCTGGGCTTAACCGGGCCAATAATATGGTTAAGGGCCTGTTAGTTTCAGCTTTTCGCTCAAGAGGCTGAAACAAATATAGGCTGTAAAGTCTTTTCTGGTGGATAAGTAGAGATACTTGATTAATTTTAGGTGTACATTTTGCTAGTTAGTTGTTTTCATTTATCTAGTATGAATCGAATTAGAGCTCTAGGTTAGAATAGTTTTAGTAACCCAATTTAAGCCCCTTGGGTCACGTATCCACAGCATTGGATCATTTCACTTAATTAGTCGTGGCCCAAGTGTCACTAAGTCACGGAGAGCATATGCTCGCTACGGCTATAGAAGATGTTGCAAAAAAAAAAAAAAAAAAAAAAAGTTAGCACTCTTTCCTGTCGCTGATGCAGGTGCTGACTAATATTTATGCTGACACTATAACCGCCTAATTTGCAGTCAAGTCAATGACTCAGAAGTTGACAAGAACAATGATATCGGAGTTGGAAAGAAACGTTCAGAACTGTTCTGGACCGATGGGTGGCTGAAGGCCTTGTGAGGGAGATGACAGAGCTGAGTGCTCCAGAAGTTGCAAGTTGGTATTTAATGCAGCTCCTCGATCGAAACATGATCATGGTGTCCCAATTGTCAAGACGCAGGTCATTTGTTAAGAAATGCTGGATTCATCCAATTATGCGAGATATCCTGATCATGATTGCACAAGAGGAGAAATTCTCAATGACAGTTGATAAAAACAATGGCTCCAGTGTCCAAGCAAAGAGATTTCGCCACCTAAGTTTAGATGGTCAGAGTGACAGGAAGTTAGATACATATGTGGATCTTTCAGGCATCAGATCACTGACTGTGTTAAATAGACCCTCAGAGTCAGTTACTTGTTTGCTCCTCCCAAATGAAGACGCTGCGAGTTCTAGATTTCTCAAGTTCCAGCTTTCTAATTACTCAGCAAGACATCAGGGCACATTGGAGAACTGTGCCACTTGAGGTACCTAAATCTTTGCAAATCAGTATTGGTGAGCTTCCTTTCCTTCCTCAATTGGTATGCTACCATTCCTTCAAGTGCTAAAGTGAGAAAGACAGATCACAAGCCTCCCTAGTGAGATCACCCAACTCAAGAGGCTGTGGATCGTTCGTGCTAGTAGGAAAAAACAAGACTCATGTCATCACATAAACCAACAACCCTGTTCGCTTAAACTTATCAGCCCGGCTTATCAGCCATGGTGTAGTGTTTTTCTCTCACAATAAAAACAGCATCAGCCGGCGTAGAAACCATGAGCCGAATGCTCATATACATCAGAGGGTGTAAACGTACCTAAAGGTATCGATAATCTGGAGGCCATAGAATGGTTGGAAGTAGTGGATGTTGAAGGCAGCTCTTACCTTGCAATGAAAGCTCTAGGGAAGCTTACTTGGTTGAAGTACCTAGGATTGACAGGCCTTACAAAGAAGCTCAGCGCCAAAGTTTCTATTACCCTGAAAAAGCTCGCCCCTTCCTTGAAATGCTTGTATCTTGGACCATGTCAAAACAATGGAACACTCTGCTACCTGCCCATGGAGAAGGCATCCCTGGAGTTCCCATGCCTCCGCACCATAAAACTGGATGATCTTATGGAACAGTGCGAGAATGGATTTTTCGTTCAATCACAGTTTCCGTGGTAAAATTGTTCAGGACTAATCTGAAGCAAAATGATATTACACTCATGGAGAGAATGCACAGCTTGAAAAATCTTGCTCTTCTGGATAGTTCGTATGCCGGTGAGAAGATGGTCATCAGATCATGTAAATTTAGATTATATTTCGGGAAAAAAAACTAAAGGAACTCTGGGATTTTCATCCTGATGGTGATATCGAAGTGGTGAACTGACAAGGGGAATGATGTATCTGTTGCAAGTGATCCCCAGTTGAAGCCTTCAAATAATGGGATTTGATCATTGTATCACAGTGGTGTGCCTGTCATTGGCCAAGGGGCAGAAGCATTCTGAATTCTGAAGGGGACGTTTCGTGACGATAAGATGGTTTTGCAAGCTAAATGTCCAACTTCCAACAATAACGTGTTGTACGGCAGTCGGACCTTGAGCTTGCATAATCCACTAGATTTAGATGATTAGTAGGGTGGTCCGTGCTAATAGCATGGGTAGGCAGCTTGTTTCCATTGTAACATTTATGGTGTTTTTTTACTTTTCTAAATTATTTTGTTTACTTTTTATTGTAAATTTTCTCCATGCACGCGCAAACTCTGGACCAATTTCTTGCCTTGAAGCTATTATTATTGTCTCCTTGTTTTTTTTGTTTGTTCCCAAATACTATGTTTTCCTCTACAGTTCTGTGGCCATGCAATCTCATCGCTGCTAGAGCCACTGCTTACCACAAGAAGGCACTGGCTGTGGCCATATCGTTTCGAGGGGCCAGCTATAATCTACAGTATTTTTCTCTCATAATAAAATAGCTTCAGCTGGCTTATTAGTCGGCTTTAATACCAACCGAACAGGCCCACCTAATAGGTTAATCCACCTAAATCTAGTATCATTCTCTCATCCGGCTCAGTTTAAGTCAATTAACCCCGGCAATTCCTAGGGCATGCACCTAATACATCCCGATCTAGCAGAAAAAACATGATCTGGATGTATTGTGGATGTGTTACACATAGCAGATCTAGATGGTAACAGGTTCAGGCGGGCTTGTCTGGTTCACTCTACGTGTATTGACGCAAATGTCAGGCCGGTGTTTTGATTTATTTATGATGAAATTTTTGGAAATAGCGGAACAAAAGAAGCTTTTAACAAAAAAAATGTGAAACCAAAGTAAGTCACACTGTTTCACAAAGATAGCATGCAACAGTTCCACATGGCCACGCGACCAAGCTCAGTTCATTCTGAGCTTTCTAGTCATTTTTTGTGGTTGTTATGGGGTTGTATAAGCGCAAACTCTGCTACGCGACCCGTCGCGTTACATCATCAGCGCGCGACGCCCCTTCGCGACCGGCCCCTCTCTTCTTCTCCATTTCCAGCGGGCTTAGAAAGGGGCTCGAGAGAGGTAGGCAGGCCCGGCGACGGACGAGAGAGAGATGGCGGCGGTGACACCGTCGAAGCGGGCAGCGGCGGAGGCGACCTGACGGGGTTGGGGCGGGGGACCATGGTCATGGCAGCGGCGGGGGAGGGAAAAGAAGGAGGTTGTTGTGGGCACGGTCGTGTCACGGTGGGACGGTGGGCGGCGGAAGCGGCGGGATTGCACGTTTTCCAAACACCGACGGTCGCGCGTTATCGTCGTCCTTGTATAAGTTGTGTTTTATGGTTGCCATGGTTTTTCTTGAAGTCCCCTCTACCTCGTAATTGTTTTTCCTCATATATTCGGTGCCTTCTTATGATGTGTGTGGTATAGCTTTTGTACCGCTTCACAAAGCTATTTTTCGGCTTCTCCTACTAAATAGGTCCTCATAAAACACCTTAGAAACTGTTTTTTTAGCTCTTCTCATATGCATGGTTTCTTATGTGAAGCTAAAAATAGTAGCTTCTCCTAGCTTTACTCTCTCTATCTTCCTTGACAAGTTGTTTTACCGAACGTTTTTTGAAAACAACTTTACCTTTATTGGTGAAGCTGCTTTATGGATCCAAAATAAAAAATTTTGCTTCACTAGTGAAGCTGAGCTGTACCAAACAGACCCTTAGTCTTGATTTTGGGACCGGCTGATCCAGATCTTTGTAACTCTCTTTTTTGTTTTCACTTGTCTAATACTACTTCTGTTACTAAAATAAATCAATTTTTAGAGTTGTCTTGAGTCAAATATTTTTTAACTTTAAATAGATCCGTAGAAAGAGCGCAAATATTTATAATAGCAAATTAGTATCATTAGGTACACTGTAAAATATATTTCTGTAATGCCCTCATTTGGCGTCATAAATGTCTGCTATTTTTCTATAGTTAAATTCGGTTAAACCAAAAAAATAACTTAAGACCTGTGTTACTTTTGCATGGCAAAATTGTGGATGCCCACCGCTCTCCCAGTCCAGCGAGCTGGAAAGCCTCTGGAAGATGATTTTGATTTTGCGTTGTTCATCGTCCACCAGGCTGGAGGCTGCCAGCTGCCGTCGGCGTGCTTTGTACCCACAGATTTGGTAAAACATTGCGATCGACGATCGAGCACGCAGCGGTAGGGGCGTAGGCGTAGGGCAGCCAGCCAGCCACATTATTATTGTTCAAATTTAAGCACCTTGATTTGTACGTACTACAGTATCCGTGCATCAGTGACGGTAGACAAACCAAAGCAGGAAAAGCTTTTTTTTTTTAAGAAAATGGAATATATTAATATCTCAGCTTCTGCATCGACCAATGCATATAGCGGTTCCTTATTACAAACAAGAGTACTGCTGTTCAAGGAATGTCAAAAATGAAGTTTTGAGCCAAAGAGAACAAAAATAAAGTTTTTAAAAGCCACATCTATAAACCAATTCTGTTGCTGAATCTCCAACCATGTCTTGAAAACACCTCCATCGCGGTTATTTCAATATTTCTGTAACCCATCTTCATCATCTGGCGATCCTCCTGTTTCTGCAATAGGGACCAGGACCTGATCCAGGAGGTCTCCCTAAAGATAATCTACTGATAAGATGGTGCTAGGACCTTGTCAAACACTATATTATTCCTAGTTAGCCATAACGTCCAACAAATTGCACTAGCTCCCACAAGTATCTGAGATTTCAGTTTCCTATTTAACCCTTTGCAACTAACCTGTAAATAGATTATGTATGCTAGTTGGAGATATTAAATTAAAGAAAACATGGACAATTCTCCACATAAATTTAGCAAAATAGCAGTCAAAGAGTAAATATTGTATAGACTCATCTGAAGAACAGAAACAACACTTCTTATCTCCTTACCACGGTCGCCATACAAGATTATCCTTTGCTAAGACTACTCTCTTATATAGATACCACATAAAGACTTTGATTTTGAGATGTAGTTTGAGTTTCCAAATTAGAGTGTTATAAGGGACAACTTTTGCTATCAATAATGCTTTGTACATGGATTTAACTTAAAACAATCCATTCTGATATAACCCCCACACAAAACGATCTCTTTGGTTTGTTAATTGTACATTAGCAACCATCGCAACCACGTTGTACCATGCTTGTAAATTAACACCTACCAGCGATCTCCTGAAGGCTACATTTAAAGGTGCCGTGGATAGCACCATTCTTACGGATACACTTTTTTCTAACAATATTATATAGTGCTCACGTCCTCCCAAAATCACACTTGAGATCCATCACCGAGATCAAACTTACCTAGCGAAAGAAACTCCCCCTTGACCTTCATAAGGCCAGCCCAAAACTGAGAATCTCCGAGCATGTATTGAACCTGAGTCAAAGTTTTGTCCCTTAGATATTTATCCCTAAGCATCTGTTGCCAGAACCCACTCCATTTACCAACTTAAAGAGCCATTTGCTTAGAAGACACGTATTATGGACATCTAAATTTAAGACTCCCAATCCTCCTTGGTCTTTCGGTATACATATATAATCTCCCATTTAGTCAATCTATATTTCTTCTTGTGGTCGTCATTTTGCCAGAAAAAACCGTAACCTGAAGTAATCTAGTTTTTTTAAACCCCTCGAGGTACCTCAAAAAAGAAAAACATGAATATGGAGAGGCTACTCAAAGCAGAAAAGCTAGCTTAGCTGCTTCTCTCTTTTGAAAAGACCCGGGGATGTTTGGTTCACCGCCACAGGCACAGTTACGGTGCGCCTCAAATATTGAAGAAGTTGTTTGGTAGGCAGCCACACGAATCCATCCATAGTTAAAAGATGCAAGAATGTCGCCACGTATTGTGTCGGCCATTTTCAGCGCCACATTTGTGGCGGCGCTATAACTGCATTTGGCTGGTCGTGGTCGTGGTAGTGGTCGGCAACCAAGCAGCCTATCCTTCTTTTATTACTGCATGTGGCTGGCAGTGGCCAGCAACCAAGCAGCCTCATTTTTTTTTTATCGGCCCTGTTTTTTTTTTTTTTTCTCACGCTCAACATCCAACGCCTGGGCAGTGACGAGCAAGGTGTATGTGTCCGATGTAAGAGTATGAGCGGGCGTCACCTGTTTTTGACTTTTGGGCGGGCGTCACCTGTTTTTGACTTTTTTCTCCGCTTGGTTTTTTCTGTTGCCGCCGTGGTCCGTTCTCTTCGCTGAAAAAACAAACTAAAACACTGTTTCAGCTGATTTATTGTGATAGAAAAATATTATTTTAGCTAAAAAAATAAACTAAAAAGTACGGATTATAAGGCAAGTGAATAGAACCATGAACAAGATACATACCACCCACGGCGTGCACAGCATCGTCTTCAACGCCCAACCACCTCCCTTTCCCTGCATCGCACTCGCATAGGCTGTGGTGGTCAGTTCGTCACCATTTGCTCTGTTCGCTTAACTGATAAGCCATGATTAAAAGTATTTATAAGAGAAAAATATTGTTGCTTGATTGGAAAAGTACAGTTTTACTGTCGGGTAGGAGGAGCTGTAAACATCGGCTGGTCTTCCACTGTTAACGCATACCACAGTACAAAGAGCGTAGTAGTACAACAGCAGCTGACCTGACTGACCTGCTCGGTTCGGTCGTCGTCTCCATTCATTTGAAGTCCTCCGGCGGATGGATCCATCCATCCGCTCCGCTGCCAAAACTTTACTACTACTATTCGATCGATCGGTTGGGAGACGGCACAGGCACGCAGCCGGTTGCAGTTGCAGCTGCATGCGTACGTACGTGCTCATCGACCAGTGCAACCTGCCTCCCATCCGATCCATCACTGATTCACTCGCCAGTCATCACCACGAGTCAACGACGACGACCACTCTTTGGATGCACGGAGTATTTATGTATGTATGTACTCGTCCACATCGTATGATCGAATTAGGTTAGCTTTGAGAGGATCTCAAATTAAAGGCGGCCTACCTCATGGCACGGTCACAGAATTTCAGCTATCACACTAGGAAAGAGTGAGTTTTTTTAAGGAGCCCCTCCCTCTATAATAACTGTTTCATATAGACGTCGTGCTATATGAGTCCTCCGTTATCCATGATTTTATATATAAGACGTAAAACTCCTATCGCGATACGTAAAGAAAAGATTCAGATTGGTTCATGAGTCCCCGTCCGTTACTTATAGGGGCGGATCTACCAATATGGCGAGCTCTGGCGTCCGCTGGACCTCCCCGCAGGCAAGCCCTCGGATCCCAGCTCCGACGGATCCTGGCAGCCGTGGCGGAGCTTCTGCGTCTCTGTTTTTTGCGAGGAGTCGAGGACCGACGAAAACGAAGAAGAAAACGATTGGTTGGGGAGAGAAGTATTATTACCGCACGTTCGCACTTGCCTATTGGGCCACGTGACCACGACTGCACGTGATGAGAAGCCCATGGGCCCAGGCGGAAGTGAATTTAAGCCATCCAATAATGAATTTGATTGACCTTAAAAAAAATTATGAATTTGATTCTCTTGCTGCTGTAGTCCGATGATTATTTGATGGTTTAAACTTCGATGTTTAAACGGCTTGATGATAAAATGATTATGAAGCGGTTTCAAGCCATCTAATAAATTTGCTACGTCCTCCACCACAAAGTTACTGTTGAATCTTGGATTGCTATGTTCATTCACCATCACTATAATTATCCGAAGTTTGATTTAGAGCTTGGTCGTCTGGGCTGAAAAAATCACTGTTCATGCTGGAAAACACTATTTATGCTGGTTTGTTGTGAGAGAAAAACACTGTCCCAGTTGAAAAAACAAGCCGAACAAGCCGGTTTCTTGCTCAGCCGAACAAGCTTTTAATCTATTAGTAATGTTTATGATCAATTATTAACAAAAAAAATCATCTTTTTAATATAATTAGAATGCTATTTGTGAGATTGTGACATTGTTTATGGATATAGATATATAAATATATCGCTATTTTGCTATATTGGCACCGTTCGACTTGCTGAAACTTGGCTGAAAAATACTGTTCTGACTGAAATGTTGTGAGAGAATAACACTGTTTCGACTGAAAAAAAGAAGTCGAACAAGCCGGATATGGGATAAGCCGAACGGGGCCATTATTATCTATTTCTATATGATTGTTATGTCACATAAATCATTAGTGCAAAGTTCGCCATATGTGGATTTTTATCCTGGATCCGCCACTCGTCACGTATGCCATACGTGTCCTTAAAAGATTTTGAAGCTGATATTTGCCTTGCTGGTTGTGCCATCTTTCTTCGATTTTCCTGTCTTCTGTGCTCTTTGCTTAGCCGGAGTTTTTTTTGTTTGACGGTAATCCTTGGAATATTGTGCTGGCTTTTATTGTATATGGTTTCAACTGACGCCCGGCCACCAGGACCTGTGCTCCCGCATATGCCGCTGAGGACGGCCGTGGTACGTCTGGAAGCTTGGGTGCACGATCGAGTTTCGAGTCCAGGCCCAAGGCCGCCATGCAGACCAGGCTCGATCTGCTACGTACAAGGCGCTAGACGATGCCAAATTATACTGCCTGCAATGAGTTTCCCCGTGGCACACACGAGTGACGTAAATGAGCTAACCTAGCAGGTCGTAGATTATTTATTTGTCTATCCATGTACGTATCCAATACTTAATATATGGTTCTATTGTCACAGATCGATGTTGATGGTGTCAATCTAAGCAAGAGATAATTAGTTCATAATTTCATATTCATATATAATTTGGACAAAATATTATTAATAAAAACAATAAACACGTGCGTTGTCGCACGTACATATTTGCTAGTTAACAAATATGACAAGTGTCTGTCTCTAAAAATTGATTGACAGAGGCATGCGTCTTAGGAATCTAGTGGGACTAAGGAAAAAAACAGTTAAGCCTTGTATCTTGAGACGGAGGGATTAAGGGCAGCTTCAATGTATGTGCTAAGGATGTGCAAACATGAGAGAGAAGAAGAAAAACCCGGTGCAATGCATTGGACAACAGGTGCTAGCGTAGAGAATCTCGTAGCGTGGCTAGTCATGTACTTTACTAAGAAATTACACACTAGAGTTGCTCTAATAAGGCCATGCTTTTTCGTGTTCATATCTGAAAAATAAAGAGGTGTCTCTCATTATTTATTCTTTTAGCAGCTCCTATGTGATTGTTTGGGAGCTCGCGGGTAGTTGTGGCTCTAGGCCTATATATGTGCTCATAGACAAAATTGACTAATACAACCTGCCTCTGTTCCTTAGCAGCTACTCCTATGTTTCAAAAATGAAAGTGACAAAGAACGGGCTCCCCAAGAGGGTGACTCGGGCGGCACCCCCTCCGCCGCCGCCAGCCCCTTCCCCGCGCCGCCACTGCTTGGCCGTCGCCGGAGCTTGACGCCGGAGGCCGGCGGAGAGCAAGGACGGCGGTGGCTAGGCCACTTCTCCTCCCTCCCTCCCTCTTTCTCTCGCCCGGAAGTGCTGCCGTGCGGACAGCAGTCGGCGGCCAGTTCCTAGCAACAGCGAGCGCAGATCCGACAACCCCTCAACTGGATCTATGTTGAGGAGGGCGGCAGGTGGGGGCAGTCTCCTTGGCAGCGGCGGCGGCGACGAGATGCGGCCGGCCGGGGCCAGCCCGCCTTCCCCCGTCAATGGTCGGGGGTTGCCGAGGCGCGCGCCACGACCTCGTTCAGCGCCCTACGGCTTGGCGCGGTCAGAGCGATGCACCCGACGGAGGTGGCCACGCGGGGCTGCTACTAGACATCGCAGACTATGGGCCTGGCTCGGCGACTGGGGCTCAGGGGCGGCTGATGCGGTCCTCCTACGGCCGGATCTGGTACCCTCTGTGCTGGATCTACGCAGTTGGCGGGTCTTTTAGTGGCGGCGGCCCGACAGCGTGGTGGCGGCGGCGGTGGCCCGTACATCTTCATCAAGGTCGTGCTCTGCAGCATGGCAGGGGCGGCGGTGTGGCGGCATACCGTCGTCGACGGCAACCTACAGCGCCGATGGACAACGGCGACGCTGTCTTGCTGCCCGGGACACTAGGTGCAGCTGCCCTAAACTCCAGGGATGTCAATGACGGGCGCAACCTACGTTTGGCAATGGCAGCACTGAGGCCCGTGCAGGGGGTTGGGCGCCTGGCGAAAGTTGAGCCCTTTCGGGCCGAGGACGGCGACGCCTCTGGGCGCTGCATACTTCCTTGGAAGCATCCATCGATCAGCCCTTCCCCTTGCGTGGCGCTTTTTTTCCTGGGTGTAAAACCTTAACCTTCTGGTTAGGCGACAGTGGCGCTTGTGGCGTCGTTCCCCTCGTTGGAGGCATCGTTTGGAAGCTCGTGCTATGCTAGTCATAGTGGTTGCCGACAAGGTGGAGGCCTAGTTGAGGATTCGGAGTCCAGTGTCCATGGCGTCAGAAGGTGGCTAGGAAGAGGCCGTTGGCGTAGCGATTGGAGGGCTTGGCATCTGCTTGGTGGAGGGCGACGATCCTGGAGGGACCGGGCGCTAGTTGGGCCCATGAAGATGGCGAGGAGACCAGCGTGGGAGGTGTGGCCAGCAGATTTGCGTTGCCGAGGTGACCTGCATGGTTTGGCGACGGGTGGTCCCGCTCAGCGGTGGCCGTTCCGGCGCAAGGAGGTTTTCTGACTGGCAGCTGGAGGACCCATGTGGCACTTCTACCTTTGATGAGGCAACTAGGTTGCTAGAAACTACAATGTACGCGCCTGGATCTCGGTGGACGGGATCAGCTTGGTGAGCGCCAAAGGCAGTGGCTCACGCGTTGGTTTGGCAACTTGCAGCGGGCGACGACGGCTAGCCCTACTTGGCGGTGGCTAGTCTGGTGTGGTACATCGTTTTGATAGGCTGCGCAAGCGGATCCGATTGCGGGATGGCTACACGGCTTGCAGCGACCTACTGTGGCTAGTCCTGCTTGGCAGCAGGCTGGCTTGATGTGGTTCATCGTCGGTAACGACGGCACGAGTGGTGACGACGGTGCTTTCGCTCTGACGTCCTTTAGTCGTAGGGGGGTTGGCGGTGTATTGTGGTGGTTTGGATGGTGGTGGTTCTCTTTTTTCTTGTTTTTGAGTTGAGCTTCGGCGTTATGCAGTTCGTGTCGATGTCCCAATCCGACCTGCTAGAGTTGGTTTTCTTTTCCTTTTGTTTAGCTTGTTTTTCGGTGTGGTTGTTGGCCGCTGTTGTATTGTTGTGCCTATTTTGGGTTTATCTTTTTTTTAATATAATCGGCAGCTCTCCTACCTAATTCATTTCAAAAAGAAAGTGACAAAGAATGTGGTATGATACTTTTAAATGTTTTTTACAGTACGGAAACATAATTATTCTCGGAACGTGGAATGAAACACTATGACTATGGCCTTGTTTAGTTTGTTTCCCTAAAGTTTAGTCCCTATCCCATTAGATGTTTGGACACATGCATGGAGTATTAAATATAGACTAAAAAATAACTAATTGCACAAATTACGATTAATTTGCGAGACAAATTTTTTAAGCTAATTAGCTCATGAGCTAACAACATGTGCTACAGTAAACTACGGTAGATATGCTAAAAACGGATTAATTAGTCCTATGTTTAATGTTCCGGGCTGCTATTACCGAATACCGGTCACCATAACAGCCACCAGTAAATGGATATATGTACTCGGCGACATCGTACGTGCGTGCGTTCGATCTCGTAAGCTATGGCTTTGTTTAGATTGAGGTTAGGAATTAGTATTTGGCACTGTAGCGTTTTCGTTTGTATTTGACAATTATTGTTTAATCATGGTCTAAATAGGCTCAAAAGATTCGTCTCGTAATTTACAATTAAACTGTGTAATTAGTTATTTTTTTATCTATATTTAATACTCTATACATGTGTTCAAAGATTTAATGTGATGAAGAGAGTAAAAAAATTTGCAATCTAAAAAAAGGCCCAGCTCGAGAAGAGATCTCAAATAAAGGAGGTCACATGCATGCCTGGTTACGATTTGAGGTCACATGTACTCGGCTGCTGCTGCTGGTGGCTGGCTGTAACTGGTAGTACAATTTTACAATAAATTGTGAGTAAGAGGGTATTTGGTTCTATGACTAAATTTTAGTCCATGTCATATCGGGCGTTTGGATGTTATTTAGGAGAACTAAATATGAGTTAATTATAAAACTAATTACATAGATGTAGACTAATTTACGAGACGAATTTATTAAGCCTAACTAATCCGCCATTAGCACATATTTACTGTAGCACCACATTGTCAAATCATGGACTAATTAGGCTTAAAAAACTCGTCTCGCAAATTAGCAACAATCTGTGTAATTAGTTATTTTTTTTGTCTACATTTAATACTTCATGCATGTATCCAAACATCCGATGAGATAGGGACTAAAATTTTCCTGTAGGAACCAAACACCCCTAAGAAGCAGCCACAGCGGCTGTCAAACAGCCTGCCGAAACTGGTGGTCGTCGTCGATTTGGGTGGTACAGTACGTAGTAGCAGACGTGGTAGTTTGGGTTTGGCACGCCAAACCTTGCATTGTAGTGGACTAGTGGTACGAAGGTTTGACGTTCAGATATGAATGCAGGTAAAGCCTTGTACGTATCTACTCCTAGCCGGATCGTTGCAACTGCTCTCGATCGCTAGACTTAGGGGTGTTTGTTACTACAGAAAAATTTTAGTCCATGTCCCATCAAATATTTGGATACATGCATGAAGTATTAAATATAGACGAAAAAAATAACTAATTGCACAGATTGTGGCTAATTTGCGAGACGAATTTTTTAAGCCTAATTAGTCTATGATTTGACAATGTTGTGCTACAGTAAATATATGCTAATGACGGGTTAATTAGACTTAATAAATTCGTCTCGTAAATTAGTCTCCATCTATGTAATTAGTTTTATAATTAACTCATATTTAATTCTCCTAAATAGCATCCGAACGTTCGATATGACATGAACTAAAATTTAATCCACGAAACCAAACACCCCTTACGTAATGAATTGAAACCGCTGACCCAGGGCAGCATGTACTTGACTTGCTTTTGGTCGCACACGTGTGGTGACATGCATGCGACCGTTCAGGTCGATCGCTCGCGCGCTGGTCAACAGTCGAATGTTAAAGGTCTTTTCAAATCTCAGTCTCTACATCGTCGTTTTAAGAGTTATTTACATAAAAATCGTTTTCTATATTCTTTCAATCTCCAACCATTTTTCTATATCTCATATGTACTCTAGAGAGCTATTTCTGTCTTCTATTTTTGGCTAGCGAAAAATCTGGAATAGAAGATAGCTCTATTTGGATAACCATTTAAAGAAACTATTGGAGGAGCCCCGTTCGCTGGTCTGAAACTTGACTAAAACTAACTGAAAAACACTGTTCCAGCTGAATTGTTGTGAGAGAAAAAACATTGTTCCGGCTAAAAAAAGAAGCCGAACAAATCGAATATGGGGTAAACCGAACAGAGCCGTACATATAAAGAGTGTCTTAAAGATGCTCTTAAAAATTGAGGGGAAAAAGTCACTGACGACATTGAAGAAGCAGTAGCAACCACAGTAGTAGTAATAATAAGGGGGTGTTTGGATCCAGCTACTAAAATTTAAGAGGTATGTCGGAAGAATATTGTATGGGGTGTTCGGATACTAATAAAAAAACAAATTACATAATCCGTTAGTACTACACGAGACGATTTTTTTAAGTCTAATTAACCCGTCATTAGCATATGTTTACTGTAGCTAAACATTGTCAAATCATGGACTAATTAGGCTTAAAAGATTTGTCTCGCAAATTAGTCGTAAATTATGTAATTAGTTTCGTAATTAGTCTATATTTAATACTCCATGTATGTATACAAATATCCGATAGAACAGCGACGGACCAACCAAACACCCCCTAATAATAATGTACTAAGGCACAGTTTAGATGCGAATTTTTTTACAAAATGCAACTGTAACGTTTTTCGTTGTTATTTGACAATTAGTGTCCAATCATAGTCTAATAAGGCTTAAAAGATTCGTCTCATGGATTTCGTCTAAACTGTGTAATTAGTTTTATTTTTTATTTATATTTAATGCTTCATGCATGCGTCCAAAGATTCGATGTGACGAAAAATCTTGAAAAATTTGGCAAAATAAAGTGGAACTAAACAGGCCCTAACCCATTACCATTTCGCCATCCGGGTGTGCGTACGTGCGAGTGTGAATGCATGCACCCACCAGGCCACCAAGGCACCACGGTGTCGATCCGTTTCGTTCCAAAAGTCAAAGCGGGTTGCATCGGACAGGAGTAAAATGGGAGGAAGGACAGGATCGTTCGGACGACCCACCCAAAAGTCCAACGCTACTAGTAGCAGTCTAGCTAGCAGATGCTTTGCTTGCATTTGGAGAAAGCAAGCCGCCTCAATATTCAAAACGCAAAGCAAAAGTCAGCACCCCACCACCAGCACGAGGAGGAGAGCACAATGCAAAGTCCGCTTGCATCTGCCTGCCCTCGCAGATTGGCTAAACAAATGGAGGAACAACACAACTGTTCCAAGCATTTTCCTTTATTTGTACGTACGTACGTACAACTACTAGCATAATATAATTAATATATAAAAATATATTCTTGTTGATCCGATCCAAATCCAAATCCAAACCAAAATAATTAATCATATATACTGTTTGACGAAACGAGAGTAGAGTGGTGGGTTGCACGCGGGTTGGACTTGTCGGGGTTACAATTGCATCTATACTTATACCGTGCATGTCAAAATTGCGCGACTTGTTCAACTTTGTTCCCCGTCATGATAGATAAAGGTGCTGGAAAGCTCTTGTTAGCTCCAAATGAAAACTGCATGCGTGTATATATGCATGGATTACACACCAGGACGCATCACGACGGGTGCTTTCCCTTGTCATTCACAGTTCATTCTAACAAGTGGTGGTTATCATGGTGTATATATAAGCTAGTGCACCCTTATATGAGAGACAACAGTTCTGCAAAGTAATATTAGTCAATTCCGTATTTGCCATTGCAGCTTTCTCGGTGCATGAGACGTGGGGTCTACACATGTGTCGCTGACAATGACAAATAAGGAATTAAGCAAAATTACAATTTTCAGTGGTAGGAAAGATTTTTGTTTGCACACACAAAAAAAATGGAAAATACCATATATTAAATTAGGAATTGTCTTTGTTACGGACGTGCGGGAGTCTAATGCCCCACACGCCTAGATCCTCTCCCTCACATGCCCGCAGCTGCGCATGCCCCCCCCCCCCCCCCCCCCCCCTCTCCTCCCCCCCCCCCCCCATCTAGCTCTCTCTCCTCGGCGACCTCCTCCCCAGCGCTCGCGCGCAAGCCCCACCTTGCCCCAACGTGCCATGGACGACGCGGCTTTAGGCGGATCCAGAGTCGGTGGCCATAAACGAAGCGGCTTCGAGAGGATATGGCGTTAGTGGCCATGGACAACACGGCTTCGGGCGGATCTGGCGGCGGTAGAGACGACGAGGTATGTCCTCATCCTCTTCCTCCTCCTGGATCTACGAGTTAGGGTAACGACGAGCTTCTCTCTCTCTCTCTCTTCAACTTTGGTGAGCTTCGAAGAGAAGGGGTTTGGGGGAGGAAGGCTGGCCAGACGATGGGGATGGCTGGAGGACGATTTAGGGGCCCTGGCGATGGTGGAGGCGTCCAGGCCATGGCGGGGCGGGGGAGCTTCGTCGCCATGGCAGAGCTCCGGCGAGAGGGGGGGGGGGGAGAAGGTGGTGAAAGCTCTAGTTTGGTTTTGGTGAATTGATAAAACCCTAAGTGCTAACCTAGTTTATCAAGTGATCATGAGATAGGTAGCACATTCCAAGTGGTGAAGCAAATGAAGATTATGACATGATGATGGCGGTGCCATGGTAATGATCAAGTGCTTGGACTTGAAAAGAAGAAAGAGAAAAACAAAAGGCTCAAGGCAAAGGTATAAATGGTAGGAGCCATTTTGTTTTGGTGATCGAGACACTTAGTGAGTGTGATCACATTTAGGTTTGATAGCCGTACTATTAAGAGGGGTGAAACTCGTATCGAAATGTGGTTATCAAAGTGCCACTAGATGCTCTAACTCATTGCATATGCATTTAGGATCTAGTGGAATGCTAACACCATTGAAAATGTTTATGAAAATATGCTAACACATGTTCACAAGGTGATACACTTGGTGGTTGGCACATTTGAGCAAGGGTTAGAAACTTCACCAGCGGAGTGTCCGCCCGTAGAGTGCGGATAGTCCGACGGTGCCACCAGCGCCCTAGACAGAAAAGATGGAGGTCACTGTAAGTGACCGGAGGCTGGTCTCGGTTGGACCGGCGCGTCCGATCAGTAGCAACAGAGGACGCGTAGCGTCGGTCGCTGACCGGACGCTGGGACACTTAGTGACCGGACGCTGGTGGGTTGCGTCCGGTCCAGCTGACGTGGCAGTGCACAGGGAAGTCACCGTGTGACCAGACGCTGGGTGAGTCCGGTCGAGCATGACTGGACACGTCCGGTCGTGAAAAATCTTTTCTGGATGCTTACTAGAAACGACCGGATGCTGAGGTCCAGCGTCCGGTCACTTTGAGCTGCTGCGTTCGGTCATCACTTGACTGTTGAGATCGGGCGATCAATATTTGAAGAGAGGGGACACGTGGCACGCATCGCGTGACCGGACGCTGAGGTCTAGTGTCCGGTCGATATGACCGGAGCGTCCGGTCACCCCGTGTTGTGCCCATTGAAGGGGTACAACGACTCTATTTCGTGGGGGCTTCTATTTAAGCCCTATGGCCGGTTCAAGCTCACTCTCTTGGCCATTTGCATTGACATAGCAACCTTGTGAGCTTAGCCAAAGCCCTCCCACTCATCTGCATCATTGATTCATCATCTTTGTGAGGTTGGGAGAGAATCCAAATACATTGCTTGAGTGTTTGCATCTAGAGGCACTTGGTGTTCGTGTTTCGCTGCGGGATTCGCTTGTTACTCTTGGTGGTTGCCACCACCTAAACGGCTTGGAGTAGCGAGGATCGTCGAGCGGAGAGTGGTGATTGTCTTCGGCTCCGATCGTGGTGATTGTGAGGGGTTCTTGACCTTTTCCCGGCGGAGAGCCAAAATGTACTTTAGTAAATTGCTCATGGCTTGTGTGATCCTCATCTTGTGTTGGTTGTGCGGCACCCTATTGAGGGTTTAGCGTGTGATGCCAATTAGCGCGTGAACCTCCAAGTGAGTGAATCGCCACAACGAGGACTAACTTGCCGGCAAGCAAGTGAACCTCGGTAAAAAATCATTGTGTCATCATTTGATTCTGAGGTGATTGGTCTTCATTGGTATTCATTCTTGTGATTGATTGGTCCACTCCTCGACTCGGCGGTATAACCATCTTGCTCACTCTCTTTATATTACCGCAAACTAGTTATCAAGCTCTTTAGTGTAGCTAGTTGTGAGAGCTTGTTAGTTTGGTTAGTGTGACTCTTTAATTATCTTTTGAGAGCACATTAATTTAGTGTAGTGACATAGTTATTTGTGTGGATAGAAACTACATAAACTAGAATTATGGTAGGTGGCTTGCATTTTTAGTAGGCTAGCGCAACACTTGCTTCGCCTCATAATTGTCTAACCGGTTTGTTAAGTGTTGTTGTAGAATTTTTTTAATAGGCTATTCACCCCCTCTAGCCATTAGGACTTTTCAGGTGGCCGCAATGGCCGCCCTAGGGTTTCGTTGGAGCTCTGTGGCCGCCGCCACGACCATGAAGCTTTGGCAAAACCCTAGGGCGCTTGCGTCGGCAGGTGGGGGCAGCGATGGGTGCGAGGGTGAGTACAGCATGACCACTGGTGAAGAGGAAGAAGGGGGGGGGCATGAAGAAGGGTGTGCGAGGTTGAAGACGGCCATGTGTTAGCCTTACGCACGCACGGCCGTGCGTTAGCCACGTCCATTACATTATCGATATTTTGCTGTCGCTTTTGAGTTTTACATTAACAGAATTAATTTTCCGTAGCTCGACAGTATAAAATTGATTCTTTCTTTTGGATGAATATAAAATTAGGTCATGGGATAAATTGCATAGTCGGAACGATGTAATCTGGATCATCTCATCTCGTCCAACACAAAACACATGTACATGTTTCCCTCTTCCTTCCTTATGTACTCCCTCTGTCCCTGAATAGGTAGATTGTTATAGTTGTCTTAAGTCAATCTTTTTAAACTTTGATCGAATTTCGAGAAAAAACACATGAAGATTTATGATATGAAACTAGTATCATTAGATATACCCCATAGAATATATTTTCATAATGTGCTCATTTTATGTCATAGACGTTGTTACTCTTTTCTATAAAGTTAATTAAACATAAAAAGAGTTTGACTGCACGGATTCTAGGAATTGATTTATTTGGGGACAGAGGGATTAGATTGAAGTTCCATCCTAGACTTCCCCCAACACATGAATTTCTCTTGAATATGTACCCTTTGTCTAGAAAACAATACAATTGTAGAATAGCATCAAGTTAAACAGTTTTGAGTTTCACCAAAGTTATAAAAAGATATTAATATTCATTATACAAAATAAGTATTAGTACATTCATAATAGAATATTTGTTTTTGTAATATTTCTATTTGATGTCGTAACAATTGATAATATTTTTTAATTAATGTCAAGATAGTTCGACTAAAAAAAGAGAACTAGGTTTGCATGAGAGATGTCCTTGCTTCTTCTCCGCAACCCATACAGATACAGTATGTATTTTCCTTGTGAACCGAGAAGCACCGCTTGTACCGGCCTGCTCTTGCAGCCTGTACTCCCTCCGGTCAAAAAAAAAAGTACAATTCATGCTATATGTGCCAGTGAATTGAGCTTAAGTTTAACTAAATTTATAATAAATAGTATTATTATTTATGTCTCTAAATAAGTTTATTATAAAAATATATTCTATAACTAATATAATGATATTTATTTTGTATCCTGAATGTTTGTACCTTTTTTACGTAAATTTAAAAAAGGAAAGGAATTTTATGTAAATTTAGTCGATGTTCAAATTATTTGACTCCTCAAGATCTGACAACACCAACAATTTCCGAACGTCAACGGGTGGAAAAGCCGGAGGGGAGAGCACCGAGAGGCTGGCGCCACGATTCCACGAATGGCCGTGACCGTGACGCCGTTGAACAAAGGTTGTTCATTCAATTCAAGGGCCCAGTACGGTGTCCGACAGGTGGGCCCGTGCGTCGCCCTCGGTTTGCACGCGCTGGGGCTCGGTCAACTCTTGGACACCACCCCAACCCGCACCCGGCCCCCAAAGTCCACAGCTCCCAACCCCGGTATTTATTGTAATATAGTAATAAAGTCCGTCCCTGAAAGCGAAAGCGACCGCTCATCGCCTGCTTTTGGTGATGGGCGGGCCCCGCGCACCCCGCCCGACACGATACTTAAAGCGCGTATTCATGCCGTGCCCACCCCCTGTCCGTTTCTTTGACTGCTCGTCTTCTTCCAAAGGCAATCTGATGCTATGCGGCGACGAACTTCAAATCAAATCACCCCTCAAATTTCACTTTGTCGCGTGGATCATATTCCTACAATTATAACTGATCTCTGCGAAATTCACGACGTACTGTAACATGTATTACGGAGTATATATAGATTATAGAATATATAAAAATCTGTGAGATTGGAGAAAATTCATGGCGAATTCAAGTTTAGAAGCTCTTTAATTTCTTTACAGAAGCAAAGCTTGAGATCTACCACTAATTAATCCAAAGAACAAATCAAACAAAAGCGTACTACTACTAGTACTGATGATTGACTACAGCTGCTACCGACGGCAAGCAAACGATCTTCATTCAGGCCGCGAGGGAGCGGACGGCGCCGGCGGCTGCGTCGTGGCGGTGGTCGCCCTCGTAGGTGACGACGAGCATGGCCGGGTCGTCGGCGGCGCGCTCCACGTGCTTCCGCGCGGGGCAGCCCTTGACGCTGCTGCAGCGGTAGTAGCCGCGCGGGTAAGGGGACCCCTTGATGGGCTTCTGCCCGTACTTGCGCCACGAGTAGTCGTCGGCGGGGATGTCCGACGACGCCGGCACGTGGGACCCCGGCGCTGCGGCCGCGGCCTCGGGCACGCGCACCGTGCGCCGGGACAGGCCCTGCCGGCTCCCCTTCTTCTTCGAGCAGTGGCAACGCCCGCCGGCGCCGCCGGACTCGGCGGGGTGCTGGTGCTGGTGCTGGTGGTGCGCCTGCTGGGGAACGGAGGTGGGGCACGGGAGCTTGCGCTTCGGGAGGGGAGGCTTGCCGGAGGACACGGCGAGGCTGCACCCCTTGGACACGCTCCCTTCGCCGCCGCCCGCGGTCACGGACGACAGGAACGAGGTCGAGGTCCCGGACACGGCCGGCGCTGCCGCCTTGGTCCCCGCCACCGCCGGGACCGGGACCGGGACCGGCTCGGTGAAGTCCAGCGCCAGCAGGGCCTTCTTCTGAGGCGGTTGCTCCGCCGCCGCAAGCGACGCGGCCTGGAGCGTCGTCTCCGTCTCCATCGGCTCCACCACCGCGGCGACGGGCGCGCGGCGGAACCGGGCGTGCCCCGTGCGGTCCAGCAGGTTGATGACGCGGCGGAACCGGGACACCGCCTGGTCGGCGATCTGCCCGAGCGGCGGCGACTCCGCCCGCCCCGCGGCGCACGGGGACGACAGCGAGGAAGCCAGCAGCTCCAGGCTGCGCAGCCCCGCCGCGGCCGCCTCCTGGAACGCCAGCTGCTCGTACGCCCCCGCCCCGCCGCCGCAGGACATCAGGTCCACCGCCATGGCTTGCCTCCTCCTCTGCTGCCTGCCTCCTTCCGGCCTTGGGAGCGGCTCTGGAGCCTGGATCGTTGCTTGGATGGTGTTGGAGGTCAGATCCGCGCGGTGGTGCTGCTGCTGCTTTCTTGGGTCGTGGGATTGTGAGGTGGGAACAGGTGGTGGTGGGGGGTGGGTTTTATAGGTGGAAATGGTGGGAGAAGCTGAGCGAGAGGACCAAATGCTAGGCGACGAGCTGCCCGCCGGGGCTGTGCAAGGTCAATGCCTTGCTTGTCTTTTTTACCCAACCATATTCTAAGGTCTCGTTGAGTTCCAGCGTGTAAAGTTTCCGATATCATATTCGGTGTCGCACGAGGATATCATATATAGGGTGTTTGGATACTAATAAAAAATAAATTATAAAATCTGTTAAAAAACAGCGAGACGAATTTATTAAGCTTAATTAATCCATCATGAGCGCATGCGTTACTGTAGCACTTTATTGTCAAATCATGGACTAATTATGTTTAAAAGATTCATCTCATAAAGTAGTCGTAATCTGTACAATTAGTTATTTTTAGTCTATATTTAATACTTCGTACATGGATTCAAACATTCGATAAAATAGAGCGTAAACATTCTAGAGGATCTATACAGGTCCTAAGGTCTGACTCAGACATCAACCTTGGCTTTTTCTCAGGCACCACCTTGGGTTAGGCCCTATTTAGATCTCACTCAAAATTCAAAAATTTTCAAGATTCTTCGTCACATTAAATCTTGCGGCACATGTATGGAGCATTAAATATAGGTAAAAAGAATAACTAATTGCACAGTTTGTCCGTAATTGGCGAGACGAATCTTTTAAGCCTAAATAGTCCATAATTGAACAATTTTTGACAAATACAAACGAAAGTGCTACAGTAGTCCAAAGCAAAAAAAAAAAAAAATCGCATCTAAACGGGGCCTTACACACTTATTACAGTATCCGACTACATGCAAGTGCACTCTTCTGTAAACAAAATCCGTTAGCAGTAGAATCGAAAAAAAAAATCCATTAGGACTATTTCTCGCTGAGGGCCGGTTTGGATGCCAAAATTTTTGGCAAAATGCCACTGTAGCGTTTTCGTTGTTATTTAGTAATTAGTGTACAATCATAGTCTAATTAGGCTTAAAAGATTCGTCTCGTGGATTTCGTCTAAACTGTGTAATTAGTTTTATTTTTTATTTATATTTAATGCTTCATGCATGCGTCAAAGATTCGATGTGACGAAAAATCTTAAAAATTTGGTGTTTTGGAGAGGACTAAACAGGCCCTAAATAACTTATGGCTCCTATGATTCGCTATCGATGGGAAGTTACTTTGCTGATTCGCTAACGAGGGGAAGTTACTTTGCGAGCATCGGATTCTGCTCTAATGACGGGAAGACGGAACTCCACTTCATGCTCTATTTTCCATAATTCACCCTAGAAGCATTTTAAATTAAATAACCTACATGTATGGTTTTTTAAACTTCTACTCCGTAACAAATTATCCAATTGATGCAACGGGCCTAGTTAGAAATCGAAATAAACAGCAGGGTCCAACGCAAAAACATGGCGTAATATGTGCACTACAGCGCTAGCGGTGTGATCCATGTTCCGGAGTTGCTGCACTTTGGAAATAACGATCCAACGCTTTCTTTATGGGCCTCTTCTCCAGATTTGGTAGTCGGTACACCGAGACTTTGAATGCCAACTTTAATTTTGGGATCAAAAGTCAACAGTTGGAAAATGGTCCCCTTCGGCTTACCTTAAAAACCGATTTGTTCAGCTTCTTTTTTCAGTCAGAATATTGTTTTTCTCTCACAATAATTTAGCTTTAGCTTATTTTTCAGCCAATTTCAGCCAAGCAAACGAGCTCCCCTATAACAAAGATAAGCATTTACTTCGTCCGTTACAAAATAAATCAATTTTAATGGGGTTGTCCAAAGTCAAATTGTCTTTGAGTTGGCTAGATTTATAGAAAATAATATCAATATTTACGAAACTAAAATAATATTATTAAATATAATAAAAAAACTTGACCAACCAGGGGTATAAACTCCCCTAGGGCATTGTAATTACGGTAGAAGACCTCAACCATGCTGATCGAGAAAATCCTCAACGAGGGGAATTTTTTAACAACACGCCATGAGCTACCAACTCATAGGCATAATGCAGATCTGTTTAAATCCGCTTCCATGGGAAGTCAAACCTAGGACGTGAGCTGCTACAAAACTATTGTAACTACTAGGCTACAAGCTCTTTCGCTCATTAACAGCTTGTTCGCTTGCTCGTAAACGATCGTAAATTTCCAGCCAGGAACAGTGTTTTTCTCTCACACCAAACCAGCCAACAGTAAATAATCCACGATTATGTGTAAAGTTAGATCGTTGATTCATATTGGGATGGGGAGGATATAATTTTATCGAAGACAAGGTGACATACTTCATGCAAGTAGTATCTTGCAACTTGAGAACATGCATTGTACTATGATTTTGATTAATTAGCCTCTCTTTTCATCCACAAATATAAATCTTCTAGGATTTTCGTGCAAAACAAAGAGGTGGAACACATAACCAGAATATAGAACGGTGTGAATTGATGATATATATTATCAAAAGAGTAAAGTTGGATATCTAGAAGGGCCAAAAGTCCTTATATTCGTGTTCAAATAAGAAAACCTCATAATAATCATTACACTTGTGGACGGAGGAAGCAATAGTTAATTAACTAAGAAAGTCAAAGTTTTGTGTGCTCTCTCTCCAGCTCGTTAATTGAAAGTCAAAGTTTTGGGGTGATCTCTCTCTCCAGCTCGGTTCCACACGCGCATCGTCGTCCTATGTGTAGTAGTTTAGCCGTTGAAAATCTGCCACATGATTTCTTGCGCTTGGCGTGTGGAGGATGATGAGCTGAAGCTGATACTATATTTATTTATTTAATCCGGGAGAGGGAAACAGGGAGGGAGAGAGAGGGTCAATGGATCTAGAAGAGCGTTCGTATTCGTTCTCGTTCTTGACTGGCCGGCCGGCCGGCCAGGCAGGGCGCTTCCGTTTGAACGGACCGTGTCCATCCGTGCCGTGCATGCAGTACATGTATACATATACATACTCCTATACATAAGCTTCGTTCGCTTCGCTGAAAAAAATAAATCGAAATACTGTATCGGCTGATTTGCTGTGAGAAAAAAATATAGTTTCAGCTGAAAAAACGATTTAAAAAAGATGGATTATAAAAGGGTCAGAAATATAAATACAAAATGTACGGTTCTTGTGTACAGCCGCACAGGTCGATTGATACCGTTGCTGAACCGGTCAGTTTTGTAGCTTCCTCGGCCCTCGTGCATGCATGCGACGACGACTGCTCGGTCGCCAGCTTACTAGCCGGCTGCTGGTCCTGGTCGTCGCCGCCAGCAGCTCATCACTCTTCCTCCAGAGTCCAGACCGTCAGGCTAAGGATCTCAGCGACCGAAACAGGTTCTTGTCTTCTTTTGTTCAACGGTAATTCTACGTCTGTCCGTGCCGGACGCTCGAGACGGTGGGCCGCTCGCGCCAGCCTAATGATCGCCTCTTATGTGCTCATCCACTCCCCCAACCATTCTTAAAAAAATTACCTCACCGCAATGTCGCTACAGGTCTCCACGAGACCATCACCGCGCTCCGCCTTGCTGCCTCGGTGACCGCGCTCCCCACCGTGTCTCCCTCTCTACCGTGCCTCCATTCCGCCGGCATCTCCACCGCGCCAGAGCGCAGCAGCCCGTCTTTCTCCCTCTCCACCACGCCTCTCGCCCGTCGTAGCCTTCTAGAGCGCGTCGACCCGCCGCGGCCTTCTCCACCGGAGCGGCGAGCTCTATACCGGAGAACTCCACGCACCGAAGAGCCTCCATTCCAAAACAACAAGGAGATATTACGTTGAAAGCACATATTGCAAGCGTATGTTTCAAGTGTTTTCAGATGCTTCAGAGATATGTTGCAAGTGTTTTATGCGGATGTTACAAAAGTAGATCAGGATGTTGCATATGTTGCAAGTATTTCAAAGGCATTGCAAATGTTTGTTCAAAATGTTTCATCTGTTTCAGATGTATGTTGCAAGCGTTTCGATCTTGATGTTGCATATGTTTCACACATATATGTCGCAAGAGTATGTTCGAAATGTTTTAGCTGTTTCAGTCTTATGTTGCAATAAGTGTTTTCATGTTGCAAGTTGCAAGTGTTTTATCTGGATGTTGCCAGGGGCAGATCTGCACCCCGGGCTAGGGGGCTGCAGCCCGGGGCGTGGCCCTAAATAGTTAAGAACACCTCTTCAATCTTCAGCCCAAGATAGTCTAGAGTCTAAGTGTTCAGCCCTACCCGACATTGATTTATCGTAGGATTTCTAGCCTTCTACTATTTAGCTCTCCTCTTGCATCATTTCTGGATCCGCCACCGGATGTTGCATATGTTTCTTTTTTTGTTTTGAGGGGATGTCGCATATGTTTTACACATGTAGCACGATTTGTGGCTCCTTTGGTATTGTAGCACAGAGCCTGAGCCTCAAAGAGCTCAGCCAAAATCTTACCGAAGCTAGGGGGCCTTACTTAGGGCCTGTTTGGCTGGGCTCTTTCTGGATCCGGCTCTGTGCTACAGTGGTTGAGGGGCCGGAGCCGGAGGAAATGCGCTGTAACGGATCTCATTGGATTAGACGGATATTGGCAATTGATGATGATATCGAGCATGTATGTTATATTCGTACTGGTTTCTCATGTGGAACCATAGAAGGAATTCAATCACTACTAATTGGTATATTTATTTATGCATCAATGACGATAGATGCATTCACCGTAGATCCAGCATTACGGCAAACCCGTGGAGCAAAAAATAGTGGCTCCTCCTGGCTCCTTGTCCATTTAGATAAGATAAAGAAAAACGGCTCTAATAAATAGTACCATGAATAGTGTGCAATTTGGAGGAGCCGGAGCCCATGAGAGCTCTCCCAAACGCCCCTTAGGTCAAGTTTGCCGGAGCTCTAGCTCTAGGAAATATGTGGATTTTCTAGAGTTGGTCACATATAGCTCTAGAAAATCTTTGGTCTAGAGCTGTAGGCATGTTAGATGCATTTTCATGACTTATTTTGTTTATAGTTTATATTAAGTAAAAAATATTTAAGTCACTTTAATTTAGTCTATAAATTATAGATGCAGAGTAGACGTCGGAGCTAGAGTTGCGCCAAACAGACTCTTGTATGCTTCGGTCCATTCTCTTTGGCCTTTTGCCTGATGGTCCATAGAAAACCCATGCTGTCTGTGTGACTGAAACGGTCAGCCACTCAAATGCTTTGGATGCAGCTAAGAGCTATATATAATCAGTAGGTGTTGTCCGTTTGTTAACTGGTTTCGTAACCACTCCAAATGCCAAATCAGCCTCGGACCTGAACCAATAAATTAAAGACGGGCGAGAGCGTCTGAATAATCAACAGGAGGATTATTGAATTCAGCTAGTAGCCTTCAGATTCAGAAGTAGGCTTGTCAAACTAGCCTGCCTGCACCTGCTCATTTACAAATGCGGTTGCGGACTGACTAGGATATACTGGCAACAAGGTCAAGCAGTCGTCAACTTCTTAAAAAGAAAACAAAAAGAAAACATGCATGTCCAGTCAGCTAAAGCTCAAACGATCGAACATGCATAGCTAGAGGGTTAGTAGAGTTGGACCTCGATATACAATGAGACCTACTCATTGATAAAACCACTAACATCATCATGTTTATTTTGTTTGCTTTCAATTTGAGTAACCCTCAGGCTTTCAATAAAAAAATAATTTTAGAAGACAAACAGCCTGTTTGGGAGGCCATAAACGATCGTGGATTATTTACTGCTGGCGGGTTTGGTGTGAGAGAAAAACACTGCTCCCAGCTGGAAATTTACGATTGTTTACGAGCAAGCGAACAGGCTGAAACTCTTTCTAATTAATAGAGACCGGACATTTCAGACGCCGTCTTTAAAAGTGGCGAGGCTGGCTACAGAGTCCGGACATCCTATGCCAGCCACCACTATTAACCATCGATTCAAGGTCAATTTATTAGGACATATACCTTTGTTAATCGATTAATAAAGACGAGCGTCATGCTGTCTCTATAAGTGGCTATTTACAGAGGCAGATCTCTTCATAGTGCCCGCTTCTAGAGGTAGTTGACTTAAAAATAATTCAAACATGCATTTTCATATGAAGTTAGATGAAGAAGAATTTTATAACAAAATTGTCGAGCTCGATGAGATCTACAACTTTGTAGTTGACAAGTTTTTTATTTGAAACTATTTAGAGTAAAAAATATTTGAATTTCTAAAATTTTGTAATTTAAAATTTATTATTTTCAAATAGGCTCAAATGTTAACATAATCTATACCAAAGTTGTAGTTTTCAATGCGATCTACAATTTTTTAGTTGAACTTTTTTTTTGTTGAAGTCATTTACGACACCGCCAAATATGTATTTTTAGTTTACATATTTTCAAGTTCAAAATTTGAAATTTGTAAAGGACCCCAAATGTTGACATGGTCACAGAGTTGCAGTGGTCGAAGTGGTCTACAACTTTGCAGTTATCAAGTTTTTTATTTAAAGTCATTTATGTCGACGGCACGTGAGCAAGCCGAGTGAAACCGCGCGGAGCAGATCCTGAGCTCTCTCCGGACTTAAATGGTGGGGCGCTAGACCGGATGGTCGTGACCGAGGGTGTGCCAGTTAATTTGACCCTGCAATTGACAAGTAGAAAAAGTGATCAGTAATTTAAGGTAGAACATGGCGGTGTTTGTCTAGACAGTTCCAAATATACGGCCATGTGGCCAACACAATAAGGCTATCGACTAGAGAGTCAATATCTAGCATGTTCATGATGTAATGTAAACAACCAGGCATATCGGCAATTATTATTTACTTAGTTACATGGATCTAACTGAGCCGATCATCATGAAAGCATGCGAAAGATGTAAGGGTAGACGTGTAAGCATATATGTGAGAGACATACTAGCTTTTAACGAGGACAAGAACAAGTAAAAGCATGTAAACAACCAGTACATCTTCAACAAAGCAGGCTATTGGCTAGAACAGCCGATTCCAGTGATCGTGTCGTACGCCATACGATTACTCATCCGTTGGATACAAGTAAATCTACAAACAACTAGACTCAATCTACTGTACCGCTAATAGGTCGAGTTGTCTGATGCACAGCATTGACAGTAGGACCCTAGATCGGAGACCAACAATCGATAGATCTACTTACATCGCAAAAGAATCATGAAAGCATGTCGTACGCGTTCGAGCTCAGGCCATCAGCTAATTAGCCGATGGAGACATAGCGGGTGATTGACGCCATGCTCTTCTTAACAGATAGATCTACTAACCGCCAATGTCCGATCTGACACGCTATCAACAAGTCGAGTTATCTGATGCAGCATTGATAGCGGAGTCATACCGGATACTAACGATCAATGGATCTATCTCCTAATGGAGCTCGACTTCAAACACCCGCCAGGTATGATCAGGACCGAGATAGGTTGGTCATTGAAACAGGATCTAACGTCAGGAATTGAATTTAACCATGATAGTAATCAGCAGACGATAAATCAAAACAGATAGGACCGACGAATCTCAATCTAGATCGTGCAATTGGTGATATTATATTAAACAACGAACTATGTAACACAATATCGATAACTTTGATTAATACCAACGTTTACAAGAGATCAATTGTCTGTTGCAGCCTTGTAAAAGTTGATACGAATTGATAACTAATCTATACCATGATTTGTAAGAGATCAATCGTCTGTTGTAGCCTTACAAATAATAATATAGATTGATAACTAACTTATACCGCGACTCGCAAGAGATCAGTCGTCTATTGCAGCCTTGCAAGTAACAATATAAGTTGTGACAGATACTCACAAACAAGCCGGAGGTCAGGTCATCCGATGCAGCCCTGCTTGCCTGAAGAACTCGCCGAAACCTACTCTACTCCTACTCCTAAGGGGTGACCGGAGCCAAAAAAGTAAAAGTACTGGATTTGTTTGATCGATGTGAGATGTCCATTACTATGGCTGGGGTTCAATATTTATACCCAAGGCCTCACTACGAGTCCTGGTCGAACAAGACCGGTTATGACAACTTGGAAAAATGAACAAAACTTACTAATCTAAGATAACTTGGACTCCAATCTTTTCTTTCTATGGAGCCCGACGCGTCTTCTTGCTCTGTGCCTTGCTGATCCCGCCGGTAGGGCTTATTCCCTGATGTTGCCATTTCATTAGCTGGTCTAGCAATTTATTTAGCCGATTCGATTGGAGAGCTCTGCTTTTCTTGATAATTTCTTGACTTTAAGGACTGTGGGGGGTATAACCCCAGGTACCCACGACAATGGACATGGGCCGTAACACCAAGGGAGGTCTAGCCCATAAGATCAAGGCTTACGGTGATCGGCTCTAATCGACGTGCACCGCAAGGCAATCAGAAGACATCTTGGCGATGAAGGAAGATCTATTCGGATATGATAGTTATCGTATTCCTTGTAAATACTTACTGTCGGGTTCATAAACCTAGGGTCCCTCGAGGATCGGCTTCCCCGCAAAGGCTTGGCCCAAGCAGACAACGCGCAACTCATGGGCCAACCCAAGTGTCTAAAAAATAGGCCAGGAGGGCGGTCCAGTCACTGACCGAAAGATCAAGCCGAGGAGGAACAGCGCCCGCTTGTCGACTCTGGCCCACCTCTCCGACCGGAGCACTCACTTCAGTCTCTAGTGCCTCCGAATGGTCTCTCCGACCGGTAGGCCTGGCAAAGCACTACCTCCGGCTCTAACCCCACGTCTCCAACCGGGGTATGCAAAGACCTTGCTCACTGCACTTCTTCAACTGGCGCAACCAGATCCGACTAGGACCAACCAACCGAGGACGCCCACCCAGAAGGGACCAGGGAACGAACGGAGAAAGCAAGGCAAGGCGCTCAAGTCAAACCATGATACCAGGGACCGTACCCTATCGCCTATAGGAACAGTACTCTATAACCGCCCTAACACAAATAGTATTGTAGGCGCCGACATTTTTCTCTACAGTATTGTGGGCGTCGTTAACACCTATACGGTAAGGCCCCCCCACATGCCTCTAGGCATCGATAGTGTTGCGGGCACTGAGATTTACCATACCAAGTGAACATGGTGAGACTCCTCACATGCCTCTAGGCATCAGCAGTATATGTAGGTGCCGACATCTGTCATACCCGAAACAAGACGACATAACCTCCCACATACAACCGACAGTTGTGAAAGCTCTAGTTTGGTTTTGGTAAATTGATGAAACCCTAAGTGCTAACCTAGTTTATCAAGTGATCATGAGATAGGTAGCACACTTCAAGTGGAGAAGCTAATGAAGACCATAAGATGACAATGGTGATGGCATGGCAATGATCAAGGGCTTAAACTTGAAATGAAGAAAGAGAAAAACAAAATAAGCTCAAGGCAAAGGTATAACTTGTAAGAGCTATTTTGTTTTGGTGATCAAGACACTTAGAGAGTATGATCATATTTAGGTTTGATAGCCATACTATTAAGAGGGGTGAAACTCATATCGAAATACGGTTATCAAAGTGCCACTAGATGCTCTAACTCATTGCATATGCATTTAGGATCTAGTGGAGTGCTAACACCCTTGAAAATGTTTGTGAAAATATGCTAACACATGTGCACAAGGTGATACACTTGGTGGTTAGCACATTTGAGCAAGGGTGAAGAAGTTAGAGGTGAAATGGGGTTAGTCGCAATGATGCTGGCGTCGGTTAACTGACCGGACGCTGGGTCGCTCTGCGACCGAACACTGAAGGGCTACGTCCGGTCGTGTTGTCGGTCGGCACAGTGATTAGGGTTAAGCATCGGACGCTGGGCTGTGTCCAGTCAAGCATGACCGGACGCGTCCGGTCGGCAAAAACACGTTTTGGACCCTTACTGTAAACGACCGGACGCTGAGGGTCCAGCGTCCGGTCAGCTCTGTTGGAGCGTTCGGTCAACTTCTCGACCGTTGAGATCAAACGTTCACAGTTAAATGCAAGAGACACGTGGCCGCCATTGGGCGACCGGACGCTGAGGAGCAGCGTCCGGTCAGTTGGACCGGAGCGTCCGGTCAGCCCACATTATGCCTAGTGAAGGGGTATAATGGCTCTATTTCGTGGGGGCTTCTATTTAAGCCCTATGGCTAGCTATGGCTCATATCTTTGGCCATTTTCATTAATATAGCAACCTTGTGAGCCTAGCCAAAGTCCTCCCACTCATCTTCATCATTGATTCATCATCATAGTGAGATTGGGAGTGAATCCAAGTACATTGCTTGAGTGATTGCATGTAGAGGCACTTGGTGTTCGAGTTTCGCTGCGGATTTCGCTTGTTACTCTTGGTGGTTGCCGCCACCTAGACGGCTTAGAGCAGCGAGGATCGTTGAGCGAAGGGTGGTGATTGTCTCTGGCTCCGATCGTGGTGATTGTGAGGGGTTCTTGACCTTTCCCTGGTGGAGAGCCAAAAGGTACTCTAGTGGATTGCTCGTGGCTTGTGTGATCCTCATCTCGTGTTGGTTGTGTGGCACCCTATTGAGGGTTTGGCGTGTGAAGCCAATTAGCACGTGAACCTCCAAGTGAGTGAATCGCCACAACGAGGACTAGCTTGCCAGCAAGCAAGTGAACCTCGGTAAAAATCATTGTGTTCATCATTGATTCCGAGGTGATTGGTCTTCATTGTTATTCATCCTTGTGATTGATTGGTTCTTTCATCTACACGGCGGTATAACCTTCTTGATCACTCTCTTTACTTTACTGTAAACTAGTTGACAAGCTCTTTAGTGTAGCTAGTTGTGAGAGCTTGCTTGCTTGGTTGGTGTGGCTCTTTAGTTAACCTTTGAGAGCACACTCACACTAACATAGAATAATGTCATAACTTTTGTGTGAATAGACACTATCTAAACTAGAATTGTGGTAGGTGGCTTGCATTTTGAGTAGGCTAGCGCAACACTTGCTTCGCCTCATAATTGTCTAACCTTTTGTTAAGTGTTGTTGTAGAAATTTTTATTAGGCTATTCACCCCCCTCTAGCCATTAGGACCTTTCAAGTGGTATCAGAGCCAAGGTCACCGTTATTTGAGGCTTAACAACCTTCGGTGCTAAAATGGCTCAAATCAATAACACCAAGAAGCCACCCCAATTTGATGGCTCCAACTATCCCCATTGGAAGGCCAAGATGACAACTTATATTAAGTCAATCAATAGGAAGGTTTAAAAGGTGGTAGAAACAAAAATTGAGATTGAAGATCTAGAGAATCCCACCATGGCCGAAGAAGTACTTCTCCAAAATAATGACATTGCTCTAAGTGCTATTCATGATGCAATTGATGAAAGAACATTTGAGCAAGTCAAAAATATTGAGATGGCTCATGAGGCATGGAAGAAGTTGGAAGAATCATTTGACTGCACCCAAGCCGTGAAGGGTGCAAAGGCTTACATTCTCAAAGAAAAATTTGCAAGCTTCAAGATGAAGGATGATGAGAGTGTGCCAGAGATATTCCATAGGCTTCAAGTGCTTATCAATGATCTCAAAGCACTTGGAGAAGAAGTGAAGGATAAGGACTTCTCCCACAAGTTCTTGAGATGCTTACCTTCAAGATTTGGCACATTGATCACTATTCTAGTAAGAAGTGGGTTGGACACCATGACACCAAACCAAGTGTTGGGAGATATTATGACCAATGATACATATAGAGATGATGATGAGAAGGAAGAAAAGAAGGAGAAGAAAGATGAGAAGAAGGATGAGAAGAAGAAGAGCGTGGCATTCAAAGCCACATCATCCAAGGGCAAAGCAAAGCAAGAAACATCAAGTGAAGAAGATGAATCATGGGATGATGATGATGATGAGAAGATGGCTCTATTTGTCAAGAGATTTGGCAAGTTCATGGTAAAGAAGGGCTACCATGCTAGAAGAAAGAAGTCTTCATCCAAGAACAAAGAAGAGTCAAGAAGGTGCTTCAAGTGTGGAAGCAAAGATCATCTTGTTGCTCAATGCCCATACAATAGTGACAATGATGATGACAACAAGAAGAACAAGAAGAAGGACAAGAAGGAAAAGAAAGAGAAGAAGGACAAAATGGCCTTCAAGAAGAAGAAGAAGGGTGGTTCATATGTAGTCACTTGGGATAGTGATGCTTCCTCAAGTGATGATGATGATAGTGATGATCACAAGACCACCAAGAAGAAGGTTCTTGCAAGCATTGCAATCAATGAGAAGCCTTCTCTCTTCGAATCTTCATCATGCTTCATGGCTAAGGCCACTAAGGTACAATCTTGTGATGATGAAAGTGATGAAGAACATGTTGATGATAATAAACATGAAAATGAAAATGATAGTGATAGTGATGATGATGAACCTACTGAGGATGAATTAATTGACATGCTAGAAGATGCTAG
>NW_027097138.1:0-60000 GCF_019320115.1 Miscanthus floridulus | reverse complement strand
TTATGTTGATATACAATTACGTTATTACAAGCTTGCCTGAAAAGGTCCAAGTTTACAATAACACAACTACATCTTCTTCTATAGCTATAGCCGATACTATTGGCTGGTCGGGGCACGCGGCACCTACTGCTCGCCGGGCCTAACATTGTGCAAGGGTCTCAGGGACTCTGGCACTGATCGAGCTGAAGAAGATGGCCCCGCCGATGCCTGGCTGGTCGAGACCATAGGCTTCACCAGTTGGCTTGAAAATGACGGCGCTCCTAGCTGACTTGTTGGCGGCGTTCCTTGTACGAGTGGTGTCGCACCTCCACACAGGTTAATATCGCCAATTATTTTTGCCGACAAGTCCAATTGGGTCATCCATAGCTCCTCGGCCTTGTCTAGATCTACCTCCTTCGGGTATCTAGCCTCTAGGTGCTTGAGATCGATCAAGGGGTAGTGAGCACATACCATGCTTAGCACATGTGCGTCTGCGTACTCTCCCGCCTCCTTCACGAACTCCTGGAACCATCCCCATGCCTTTTGGCATCTCTCGATCAATCCCAGCTACGGCGTCCTTGGCACATCTTCTTCTAGTGCCAGATCGATGAGGTCAAGGACTGGCAGAATGCCCTTTGCCACCTCCTGGGACCAGCTTTTCCAGGTGTCACGGTCCTTTGTGATCTCTTGGCATTGCGCCTTCCAGCCATCACGGTCTTTCATCACGGCCTCCAGATGCTTCTTTGCATTGATTTTTATAACTGCAAACCGCACATGCTGTTAAGATGCTATACTACGCCAAACTATGGTAGGCAACCAAAATGAGCAAAGGTGGTTGGACAACTTACCCTTCAGCTCCTCTGTCATCTTGGTCGTGTGGTCTCGAAGCTACGACTGGTCTTGCACCAGTTTTCTGTTGTCCTCGTTTAGGCGACCACACTCCCCGACCACACGACTGTTCTCCTCTCGGAGATGGATCACTTTAGCTTCTAAGCCTGCACTACAACTTTTACTACCAACAACGCAGCAGCACTTGTCAGTAGTAAGTATGATAAAATGGCTACTTACTTGTTCTTTCCCGCTCTTTATTACTGAGCTGGATGACCAGGTTCTGGTTCTGGGACTCTTGCAATGTCTTTTCATGATTGGTGGCTACAAGTCGCTGGCGCAAGCGTTCTACCTCCGCTATCAGCTCCTTGTTGCTTGCAGCGATCCCCTCGATCTGGTCGAAGCATCTCTTGTAGTACCTTGCGGTCTTCATTAAGTCCTTTGTGTAGATAGCTAAGTAAGACAGCTACAACTAGACAGCAAGATCAAGGGGTGAAGCGAAGCTTACCTGCACCTTCGTCACAAGTCGTTTCGCCACCCGTTCAACTTTCTTGGTTTCTTCGACCTCCGGGATTTCCTCATGGACAACCCATTGGTCGTTCCGCCAATGCAACACATACACATGTTGTTGCTTGTCTTGCGGATGGCCTAGGACCTCCTCCACTTCATCCTCTTTGGGCTCTTCTTCGGGTCCCGGTGCTGGTCCGGCATCAGCAGCATCTATGATCACCACAGTCTTCCCAAGGGCTATAGCATCGATAAACATGGTCTATGCTCTCACCTCTGGTCGCTACTCCTTGGTCTGCTCTATTACCCTTGACGCTGAGGTGTTGCCCTTAGTAGGTTTAGCACTCGACGCACTCGTGCCCGGCTCGGCTGTTCCCTAGACCACCTGCTCGGTGACTGTTGTCTGACTATTTGCTTGCTAAGGCCCCGATGGATCTTCTACTATGGGTTCCTCGGTGGTTGGCTGCTGGGCAGTCTGCTCTGCACTTATTGGCTGCGCCACGCCACTTTTGGCTAGTTGGTCTAGACTTTTGGTGGACGCCGAGCTAGTACATTTGAGATAAGTTCAGAAAGCAACCATATTAAATGCAAATTGCTAACTTATAATAAGGTTACAAATACTTACATGTTGGAAGCATGGAATGATGTGGAGAAGGCGTGTCTTTTTGGCCGTACTTGCTCCACGTGCTATGCGGGTGACTCCTGGTCTCTTTCTACATCCAGCACTGTCGCTGGGCCTTAGTGCTCGACCCCTCCACCACTTGTCCTTCGTGCTGCAGTGGTCGGTGGTGTGCTCGGTCGAGTTGTCGCTTCTGCCGCCGGTCGCGTTCCTTGCCCAGGTACTCTCGAGGTCGACCCGGCTGCATCCTTCACCGCCGTCGGCGATGTGGGTCCCATAGGCATGGAGGAGACACCTTGTTCCATCGACTCCAGTTGCTTCCTCCTCTTTCGAGGGACAAGTCGAAAGGTGTCTGCATCCTCTCCCTCCTCTATGTCATCATCCGACCAGGCAAAAATCGCCTATCGACGCTTGCTGGCTAGGTTCTCCTCCAGGCCCCCCTCGGGCTCATTGATATTTAGCACCCCCCCCGGTGAGCAGGGTGGTTGCTGATCTCTTCTTTGACTATTTGGGGGTAGCTGATCGCTTACCAGTGGCTAGAGCCGCTGCCTCCTCTCCAGCTCCGAGCACCGCCCAGTCGGCGTCCTCATCCTCGATCTCGATGCTGGTCTGGGTGGTGGGACCAGCTCCTTGTGGCCACTCCACTCCAGGGAGTGGTGACACAAACACTGCCGCTCTATCTCAACCATTAACCTAGGTAACAAAAATGAGTGAACACAATAAGTTTCCACTTATCCTACCATAATATAAGACTACAGGTACAGGGCAAGACGAGTTACCTTTGGGGGAGGTTGGGCAAGCTTGAAAGCATGCTCGATGTCACTCAATCTGGCATAATTTGGATCGGCTAAGTTAAATAGCTCGCCAATTCTGGCTTTGACTTCGATTTTGTCAAGCGCCTCCTGCCTCGTCCTCATCGAGTCCGCACTCCCTTGATACTCATAGCCAGGATGTACTCTCCTCTGGTAGGGCTGGATCCATTGGCTGACGAAGCTCCTGACCACGCTTGGACCATCTAGTTTTTTCCACGAGATCATTCCAAATATTTCAAGAATCTATTCTAGGTGCTCGGGTTTCATCGACCAGCTTGTCCTCTTCTTTGGAATGTAGCCCATGTCGCACAGCGTGATCGTGTTTGGCTCTTTGCGGATGTAGAACCATTTCTTGTACCAGTCGTTGAGTGACGTGTTCCATGGGCAGTGCAGGTACTGGGCTTTCATGCCATCATGGAGGTTGAGGTACACACCCCTAGCTATCTTCGAACCACCGCTTCCTTTCTTCTGTAGACAAAAAAGATGGCGGAAAAAATCAAAATGGGGCTGGAAGCCGCCATATGCTTCGCAGAGATGTATAAAAGTGGCGACAAGGAGGATCGAGTTGGGATGCAGATTGCAAATCCCAATCTCGTAGTAAAGACATAGCCCCTAAAGAAACAGATGTACCGGAACCCCAAATCCCCGTTTAAAGAAAAATCCTCGAACACCATGATCTCACCTGGTTGTGGATCAGGGTACCCCTCGCCCTCCGGCGCACGCCATCCTACGAGCTCCTTATTATGGAGTACCCCCATGGTGACGAGGTCTTCAATGGTCTGCTCGTTGCTTTTTGATTTCCACCACTCCTTTGCCATGACCCCTGCTTTCTTCTGCGCATCACCTTTCGCCATGACTCCGGCCTTGCAGGTGAATGGGGAAATGACGGCGGATTGATTGGTGGCGATTTCAGATGTATTAGGGTTGGCGAAAGCAAGACGAAAGCTGCGGTTGCGAATGGCAATGGGGTTTAGTAAATAGTAACTGGCCTATCATATACCATATTTAACCCAAGAGTTGTACCACTTCGTCTACCCAGGATTCTTGGGGGACGTGTGCACGTGCCGTAGACGGTTGTTTTCACACCCTCGAGATCTACGCCAATATATGCACCTCTTCATTGCCAGTGCGGGAGGGCCCATGCTGATGCACCTACTGACATGTGTCACGCAACTATTTGCTTGACAAGACAAAAAGGCAGTATGACGTGCGATACTCGTCTACTTTTTTGACCAGACATGTCAGACTGGACTTGATAGAACAAGTAAATAAATAAATACATAAAATAATAGTACAAGTGGCATATGGTTTTTTGCCACACTTTTTATGCTTGGGGACTGTCCAGACCACCATCGTGCTCGGAGACTGTCCAGACCACCATCGTGCTTGGGAACTGTCCAGACCACCATCGTGCTCGGGAACTGTCTAGACCACCATCGTGCTCGGGAACTGTCTAGACCACCATCGTGCTCGGGAACTGTCTAGACCACCATCGTGCTCGGGGACTGCTCCGCCCACTCTCATGCTAGGGGACTGCCCCGACAACTCTCCGATCATTGCTCGGAGACCGCTCTCCTCGGCTACATGTGATTTGTACTCACATACAGTTGAGAGGCATTTATTTTTTCTCACTTAGACCTTGCTATAAGGTTGATACCTCGCCTTCCAGCAAGCTCGGGGACTACATCGGTACGATGCACCTACCGGTGCATCTCGTATCACTTGTACGACGATTGGATTTTCAACTTAATTGGGAATTCTTTTTAGACCCTGGCACCACGTGCCTGCGTCACCTACTACCAGGCTCGGGGACTAAGTGGGCACACTTCACCTTGTGGTGAATATGCTTATTTTATCGACCCCTACGCTCTGACTGTCGGTCATAACTACTACTGTGCAAGGGTCACTTACATTTCTTTTCAGAAATACAAGTGGGCACACTTGATCAGGAAAGAAATATTTTTCTTTTTTCTTTTGAGCACCGTGCATTCTTCGGACAACCGGAATCTTCGGCTATAATCATGGTCTACTACTCTCTATTCTGACTAGAATACCGGCATGTTCGCTTGGTCAATGTTTCAACCAGTTGGAGATGGCATAAAGACGGATCGCATTAGCCGAAGGAGATCAAACGGCGTGTCGCAGCATAATACATGGTGCTCGGGGACTAGCTATGGGGTATTAACCCCTATACCCTTACGGCTAGGCTTGGGCCAGCCCGGACCACGGGGTCTAGCCCACTAGAAGACGACGCGTGGCCCGACCAATCTGCTCAGAGTCCCGCGCAAGGAATCAAGGCAGACTTGGAGATCAAGCAAGATCCTGGTCGGTTAGAATAGGAATCCTTATCCGGCCACCTATGGCAATTGTAACTGGTTAGGATTAGTTTCTAGATTTGTAACCCTGCTCCCTAGACTATATAAGGCGGGCAGGGGACCTCTCTCAAAACATCTCTCATTGATATACAGCAATACAATCAGACGTAGGACGTAGGTATTACGCCTTCACGGTGGCCGAACCTAGATAAAACCTCGTGTCTGTCTTGCGTCATCATCTTGTTTGTAGCTTACGCATCTGTCTACCGGTAATCTACTACCTTGGGCATACCCCTAGGTAGATTGCCGACCATATTTCGTTGACAATCATGTACATGAGACTTAAACCACGCTGGAAACTCTACTGCTAGCCTACTATCAACATCATCACTTGCCCCATGTTCCTCTATAATTTGTCCATATATTCTGTAGCACATATAAGCATTATTATTGGTAACATTTCTTATGTAATATAGGAAACAACAAATCAGCATATAAAAATCATACTTGCTGCACATATGGTCCAACCTTGTTGTAGTTATTAAGCACATACTAAGCTAGCTTATTGATTTTGGCTTTATCCTTGATGTCCTTTACCCTAACCTAGCCAATGGGCTTGACACCATGCATGAAAACAAAGGTCTCACCAGGTGCTGGCCCATCATGTGACATATTGTTGTCCTGGTTATCATCATTAGTGAACCTCTCCCAAAATGCCAATGTTTCATTTTCTAAGTAAGCCTCCGCAATTGATCCTTCAGGCCTGGCCCTACTCCTTAATAAATTCTTCAATGTGCCTAGTCATCGTTCTTTTGGGTACATCCATCCATACTGTATGGGCCCTCTAAGAAGTGCCTCATCAGGTAGATGGACAACCAAGTATACTATAACAACAAAAAAGGTCAGTGGAAAAATCTTCTTAAGCTTGCATAAGATGAGTGGGATGTCCCGTTTTAGCTTTTCCATGAAATCTTTCCTCAGAGTTTTACTGCATAGTTGCCTAAAGAAGTTTCCAAGTTCTAAAATAGCTTCATATAAATCTTTGGGAACAAAACCTCTTAAGCCAGCAGCTATGATCCTCTGGAGAAGGACATGGCAAGTATGCATTTTCAGCTTGCCAACTACCTTGGTACCATCTGCACTTATGGATTTTGCTAGGTTGGCTGCATAACCATCTGGAAACTTGACACCTTTAAGGAACTTGTAAAATTCTGCTCTGTGTTTTTTCGTCATGACATTGTGAGCTTCTGGGAATTTAAGCGAGGTGCCTTGCTGCACGCCGTGATATTGTGGCCTTATCTTCATATCATGCAAATCTAGCCTAGCGTTCGTTGTGTCCTTTGTCTTGCCCTCCACTTTTAGCAATGTCCAAAGAATATTTTCACATATGTTTTTCTCAATGTGCATGACATCAAGATTGTGTAGCAGCAATAGGTCCTTCCAATACAGCAGCCCCCACCAAGCAGATTTTCGATTATAAATCACTGGCTCTTCTCCACTCTTTCATTTTTTTTTCACCGTACTTACCTAGGTAGACATCTTTCACCTTCTCGAGTTCCTCAAGGACCTCCTGTAAGGTGAACTTTTTTGGCGCATCTCAGTCCTTAGTTTTTCCATCAAAATCCAAGCTCTTCCTCCAAGGGTGATCCCTAGGAAGGTAACAACGGTGTCTAAGGTAGCCTAGCTTCTTTCTTAGGCTTCTTGACAATGGATTTTGTCATAATAAATGCATGCATAATAACCTTTTATAGTTCAACCTGACAAGGTGCTCAATGCTAGAAAATCGTGTCTACACCAAAGCACGACATCACATAGAGTGAAGCCTTTCTTATTATCATGATGTAGTACATGAAAAGTGTTGACACCCTTCCATAGTTCTTTTAGTTCTTCTATAAGAGGCTCTAAGAATACATCAAAATCCTTTCCTAGAGAGGTTAGGCCTAGAATCAGTAGAGACATAAATGAAAGGACCTTGATGTCACCTAGAGGGGGTGAATAAGCGATTCTAAAAATTAACAACAAATAAAATTTGCAGTGGATTAGTATAGGTGTGGCAGTACTACTCCCAAGGTGCAGCACTACCGCACTGCAGCACTGCCTCACTAAAATTGCAGCACTGCCGTGCCTACGTAGAGAGTTCAGCAATAGCTATGTCTATAACCCAAACTTGGTGGTGTGCGTGGAGATGGTCCAGTGACAAGTCTACTAAGTATCTGCACTCACAAGCACGCACAACCAACTAGATTGAGTGGAACACAGATAATGCAATTCAAAACATAAAAAGAGAGAAGACACATGATTTATCATGTGGTTCAGCTCATCACCAAGGCTTGTCTATGTCCATGTTGTTGAGGCAACCACTAAGGCATGGGCTTTACAACCTTTATCCTCGTTCTTAAGTCAAGAGAGTGAACTCTTGAGATGAGGGGTTTCCACTAGATCGATGGGGTGATTAACAAACTTTCCCATGGCTCACCACAAGTACGGGAGCTCACTGGGCGACGCCTAGCCATCCAGGAGGCTTCACCTCCAAGAGTAACAAATGCTCAATGAAGATCGACAAAGCCCGACAAGTGCTCAAGGATTGGCTTGCTCTTAATTGCTCTCTAATAGTTAATCAATCACTAATCACTCACTCTCACAAAGAGAGGGGTTAGAGAGATCTCACAAATGGTTTGGGAAGGGTTTGGAATGGTTGGAGCATCAGCAGCCCATCCAGGGGCCGTGGGATAGGTATATATAGACCCAATCTCAAAACTAGCCATTGCAATTCAAAAACTAGCCATTTGGACCTGTACAGGTGCAGCACTGCCGCGACACGGCAATGCTGCAAAAATTCACGACACTGCCGTAGCTCCGAGAAACAGCACATGTCACCTCATAGAAAATGCCATAACTTTTTACTCTGTACTTCATTTTTAATGAACTTGGACTTTTTGGAAAGCTTGTTTCGAGGGCTATCAAATCTTGTAGAGAACAAGCCCCAAGATCAACTAGTGTAGGTGTAGTGCTAAGTGTTTTCTCTCATGTTAGCACTTGGGTTCGGTTAGTTTGAGCACTTGAGATTTGTCTATGATTCGTATTGCATCCCCCTTGATAGTATGGCATACCTATACTTAAGATCAAGAGAATATAACCATGTCAACCACTTGAGTCTTCAATGTCTTCATATACCATTTCTTCTCAAATTCACTTTATAAGGGGTTGCAATCAACTTTGTCTCACCTCTTTGAGCCATCATACCTTGAGCATGTGGCTTGAGCTATTTCCATATATACGAGTTCATTTCATAGCTTTAAGTCACTTCTACTAATGATTTAATCCTCAACACAATATGACTCCTCATAGTTTGATTAGTTCCTTGACTCAATTCAAGTACTCTCTTCTTCACCTTAGCCATGGTACCTCGGTCCTCAAGCCATTTCTTGCCCTTCACCTTCGCTTAGTCCCTCGAAGCCCTTTCCTTGGTATCTTCACCCTATCGAGCCATACTCAAGTCATATCATATTAAGCATCCATTAAAAACCATTTATTTAATATTTATAATCATTGTTTGAATATCTTCTAGATATGAATGTTGAGATCAATCAAACTTTAGTTTGACTCACATAGAGACATTTATGGATCAACATCAATATAGTCAAGCCAATTCATGATTCTTTATATCCTCTTCATTTTGGCTTGACACTCCTAACACTCACTTTAATCCCAATCTCCATACTTCTAGCTTGATCATATTAATGCAAAGTGATTTTCCAAATTTTTATCCATACAGGCAAACTAACATAGAGACTGACTTATATCCAATATGAGTTGTGTCCTTTGTCATTTAACCTTTGCTTGGTACTTCTTCACTTATGCACTCTTGATTCATTCTTCAATCCATGATCAACGGTAGTCCACTATTAAACTCTTTTTGTTCATGCAAAGCAAGCCATTATTGAGATCAATCCTAAATCATCAACTCATGTCTCATTTGCCATTTGCCAAATATGCTTGCTCTCACATGATGCTATGATAACCCACAACATAGAAGCCATTTTATCAATTCCATTTGCATTGTTGTCTTCTTCTTGAACTAGATCGTTTTCATAATCTTCCAACACAACAATACTTAGTTTTGGTCTTCATTTGAACATTATGTGGAATATCATCAAGTTTGCCTTCTTGTTGAACCTATATATATTTCTCATTCCTCAATCCATAAGTGTATGTAATAAACTCAATTTCCTGTTCAACACTTAGCAAACTTGTTAGACCTTTAATGGTGTTGTCATTCAATTCACCAAAACCCATTAAAGGGCTAGATACACTTACAATAAAGCAATTCGATGGGTTCATACATTCCCATGGTGGCAGGTTCAGAGGCATTACAAGAATAGGCCACATACTATATGTCGAGCTAAAGTTGCCAAATGGATTAAAACCATCTGTGGTGACGGCAAACCTCAAGTTCCTTAGATCATCTGCAAAAAGTGGGGTGCTTTCTATTAAAGTCCTGCCATGCCTCTTCGTCTGCTGTATGGCTCATTTCATCAATATTCTTCTCTCTCTTAGTCTCGTGCCATTCGACGTCCACTGCTGTTCCTCGAGCAACAAAGATCCTCTACAACCTTAGTATTAGAAGAAAATGCCTAAAACCTTATGAGGAACCCGTCTACTACCATCTACATCCTCCCATCTAGACTCTTTGCATTTTGGGCATGCTTGTAATTCCTCATGATCACCCTAAAATAACACACAGTTGTTCTTGCACACATGAATACTTTCGTAACCTTGTTCCAATTCTCGAATATATTTGCGGGCCTCCTCACATGATTTTGGTACGTTGCTACTAGGGAATGCATCAGACAACAACGCCAATAGTGCATCAAAATAGCTATTGCTAACTCGATAGTGGGACTTGATATAGATCAACCTGACAAAAAAGGAGAATCTTGAGAAGGTAGATCTAGAAGAAACTGATTGCTTCAATTCATCCAACACTCTTTCAAACTTTGGGACTCTTCTAGCCTGCTCTTCACATGTCAACAGGTTTTTGAACTAAATCATCAAAATCTAGTAATATGTTATCATCGCGGTCCTCCTCCTCCTCCGTAATCCAACCATCATGATGAGATCCATGCACATCTGATGGCTCTATAATGTTAGTACCTCCTCCCTCTTTTCCATGATAAATCCATGTGGTGTATGTGGGTGACATTCTGTTTATAAGTAAGTCGTCCTTCACCTCCTGCCAAGTTTTAACCACCTGGTTAAGACAATATGTACACGGGCAGGGGATGTTTTGCTCCGAGTATTTTTGTTTAACCATATCCATGAACTCTTTAACTCCTGTGATGAATGTCAACGAGAATGGTCTCTCATTAGGAATCCAGGATTTGTCCACATGTTACAATAAAAGTATGCAAAGTCCGTTAGAGTTTCAACCATTGGGTGGACAATGGCAAAACTAGCATTAGAACAAAGCATACAATGTTTGAGAGCACTAATCTGTGCATTTGTTTATATCGTACTATGGGACAGTCTGGTTTTCTATTTTTGGCCTCGTTCGCTGGTCTGAAACTTGACTGAAACTGGCTGAAAACACTGTTCCGGCTGAATTGTTGTGGGAGAAAAACACTATTCCAACTGAAAAAAGAAGCCGAACAAGCCGAATATGGGGTAAGCCAAACAGGGACTTTGTGTGACAAAAGCATTGATTTCAATTAAAATTCAAACAAAATAGCCTTTCTTTATGTATTCATTACTTTATCGTGTACAGAAAATGGAGTCCTATATTCACATAAGAAGGTACTCATACCTTTGTTTTACGAACTGGCACGGCTCAGCTACAAGCCGCCTCTGCCATGGCACACACCCTGATCACGTGGATGCCAATGTCGCCACGCTCCACCGAGAGAGCCCCGCCACGCCACCAAAAGGACGTCTGAGCCACCACAGCAGACCGGGGATCCTCCGCCTTCACCGCCACCGCAAGTCCAGCGGGCACAGATTTGTTTCCACTTGCAGGGATATATCCAATTTTGGTTCAACCTGTAACACAGCCAATAGGATACTATAGCGACTCCAAAGAGATGTTAGCACAGCCAGGCGTCTAGCGCAATGGTAAAGAAGCTCCAACCCTTGGTCCAGATCCCGTGTTTGACTTCTAGGTATCAGACATTTTTTGAGAAATTAAACCCCGACGGCACACATGGTACAAGTGACATGCAAACCGTCGGGTCCCATAGGTCGGATGTAGAAGGACCGAGCGGAGACTTTTATGACGAATTACAAGTGTCAAGTGACATGCAAGCTGTCGGGTCCCACAGGTCGGATGGAGATAGGTCATCGGGTCCCACAGGTTGGATGGAGATGGGCCGTCGAGTCCCACAGGTCAGATGGAGATGGAGAACGGTCCCACAGGTACACGTGACACGCAAACCGTTGGGTCCCACAAGTCGGATGCTGAAGGGTCTTGCAGGTACATGTCGGACGGAGAAAGGACTAAGCAGAGACTTTTATGATGAATTACAAATGTCACGGATGAGTAACTGCAGGTTTCACAGGTACACGTCGAATGGAGAAGGGTCCCACAGGTACACGTCGTATGGAGATATGATTGAGCGAAGATTTTTATAACGAATTGCAAATGTCACGGATGAGTAACTGTAGGTCCCACAGGTACACGTCGGATGGAGAGAAGTACTGTGTGGAGATCTATGACGAAGCCGTTCATTATAGATCGAATATTGTTCGTCATAGATGTGTAATTAGTTCAATGACGAAGTCCTGTTCGTCATAGTTTTTAAGGAGATCATCATAGATGAGTAGCATAAGTGATCTATGACGAAACCCTGCGCTCTTCTATAATGTTTTTTGTGATGATGCCTGATTTCGTCATAGAAAGGGAGGGTTGCAGGATCGTCACCACTGATCTATGATGGAACGGAAATATTCGTCATAAAAAGCGCTCTTCTATGACGATTTTGGATTTGTCATTAATATTTTCGTCATAGAAGTAGATATTTCTAATAGTATCTCATGCATCTCTCCAATTTCTCTCTAATGGAATTTCTATGATTTTTACAAGAAAATCATGATAAGGTCAAATCCATCTCTTTCACTTGGAAGCAAGGAAGAACAAGGCTCAAGCATGGCCTTGGTGGGCCAAGGGTCACCCAAATCTCAGAGATAGAGTGCCATGTTCAAGTTCATGAACTTTCCCCTCTTTTTCATGGATGGGCTAATCTATAATCACTAGTTTCATTTTTGCACTTAGGAGCCAAACTCTAGCTTTCACAAGCCCAACACATCACCTAAACATCTCCAGAGACCCCGGCACATGTATGGTAAACATCACCCACAAGCTAGGTCACCTCAACTAAGAACACCAAGAATATGTGAACATAGTTTCTGTTGCCGTTCCCGCGGACCAACCGCCCCTGAACTCTCCGTGCGAACACCCACAGAGCACATCTAACATTAGCCGCTCAGAGCTGGTCCATTGTAGGTTCCCAAAGACGAGACAAATATGAGTGATTTCTAAGTACCAAAGCTATAAATTAAACCTTAAAATTTGCTCACCTAACTCTACCTACTTGAATCATTGTCTTGTTTCTAGACAATTTGGTTGAAAAAAATAAGAAAACGAAAATATATAGGCATATGCCTCACAAAGTCAAGGCTGGTTGTAAAAGCACGGGTTTTTTGAGTTTTGATTGGCGTGTTTTATGATTTATATAAGTTGATCTTAAAATCAAGTTAAAACAAACTACCAATTATATTAAAAAAGAGAAGTCTAGATTGGGCTAACGATAGACTTGAAGGCTCATAAAAAAGAGAAAACAACTCTAACTCTGGCCAGTGGGCACTCAGCAACTCACCGTTCTCCAACATAGCAGCCTCAAGAGCCAGACCTCCACCGCGCCAAGAAGAACAGCACCATTTGGTAGCTTAACACCGAATTGGATGTTGTTCTCCAGTTGCCGTGGAAGTTATAGTGGCTGCCACTGCTGCCGTAATCGCCACCCTCACGGCGACTGCCATAGCCGCCCTTAGGGCATCAGCCGCCACATGCAGGTAGGCAAGGCTCGTGCGTGCGACTAGCAAGCCTACGCAGAAAAGGAGATATTTCAATATTTGACATCTAGTCCACAAGCCTCACAAGATTTGACATTCAATCTGTCTACCTTTTGAATTTGACATTCAATCCGTCTACCTTTTGAATTTGACACCGTGGCCGTAGCGAATTGGTTTGACTCGAGGGATTTCAATTATTTTCTCTCATTTTTCTTTTCCTATAATCTTTTCACCTCTTGGTCACCTGAAAGGACTAAACTACCCCCCTAATTGAACACAACGGTTCCCTTCTGCTTCTCCCTTCCGTTGCGACTCAGAAGAGGCAGCCGGACGGGACCAGTGGCCGCCTGTGCGCTCCCGTCCGTCGCCCGTCGGCTGGCCCTCCACCGCCGGGAAGGCCCCTCCCCCCTCCACTGCCCTCCCCATCCACTCCCCGACTACCCAGCGCCGCCTGACGGCTGCTGTGAAATTTCTCCGCGGGAAGCCAGCCGGGAACGACCGAATGGGGGTGTTGCCCCGGGCTGCGGTCGCAGTTTTTTTTTCAGGTTTCCTGTTTTTTTCCCAACACACACGTGACACGTTTGGGTTGGGCACGTCAGATGAGCCTCGGTCCGACTCCAGCCAGGTACTTGGCTGGCGGCACTGCTCACCCTGCTGAGCTCGCGTGTCGCGTCTCGCGTCTCGCTCTCGCGTTCTCTTCCGTTCCATGCCTTTCCGGCGAGCTAGTCTTGGTACCCACCGGCGAGCACGCGGCTGTAACCTCCCCCACCCCCATCAAACTCCACCTGCTCCCCGATCCGCTAGATCTCGGCTCCGCGCAGGTACCCAACCCCCCTCGTCTTCTAGTCTCTCCACTCAGATCTCATTTGGAAGCGCGCTGGCCGCTGGCGCTGCCCTGTAGTGGTGGGCGCGTCCTGGGGAAGTCGACGGGTAGAGCTCTGCGGTTTGGACCACCGGTGGGCAGTGGGCTCGTTGCTTCGGCGTCCGTCGCTTAATCTCGGGCGCGCGTGGGTCTGGCAGGAATGGAGCGCGGAATGGTTCTTGAGTTGGGCATTTGGGGTTTAATCAGCGTGTGTGAGAGTCAAATAGGCCGCGGGTTTGTTTGGCATTGTGTGTTTCCTCTCATTTTGGCACGAGTTGCGTGGTTGGCTGTGGCGTTGCTTTGCTCCCTAATTTGGTTGGATCAGGCGTGTCCTGGGAGCTATGGTCAGTGCATTGTCTGTTGCCAAGTCATAAATGTTGAGTCTCTGACTGTTTAGTGAGGATTCTTATTTGCTAATCATGAATTTGTCTGCGTGAAATTCCATATGGATTACCTCAATTTTTTTCACACACGGACATCTACCACTAGATGAGAATTGCTGTTCACTGTCAATTTTTTTGTACACAACAATGCATACTTCATCAAGAGTGCAAGTTACTTTTGCAACTGATTATCGAACATCTCCTATTACGCACCATGCTGCATGTGATTTTTTGTTAGATGTAATAGTATATAATTTTTTTTTTCTATTCCAGCTATGCTGATTGTGAGGAATTTGGTAGCACCTCTATCACGGTTTTAAAACTAGAGCGCTGCCGCCTCAGCATATATAATATGGACGAGTAAGAATTGCTGCAGAATAAACCTTCTTTCCTAAAGATGTTACATTTACTTGCATAGTGACTGTTTCATGTTTCCAATTAACCAGAGAAAATGTTGTTGAGCTGCTGCAACGTTATCGCCGTGACCGTCAAGTATTACTCAACTACATTCTTTCTGGCAACTTGATCAAGAAAGTTGTAATGCCACCTGGTGCAATCTCTTTGGATGATGTAGATATAGATCAAGTCAGTGTTGATTATGTCCTCAACTGTGCTAAGAAAGGTGAAGTATAGCTTTATCGGAGTTCCTTTTTTGTTTGTTCTTGCATCAATTCTGAGAACGCTTAGAAAATGTAGGTGAACCTCTTGACCTCGGAGATGCCATCCGCCTTTTTCATGATAGCCTTGATTATCCATATGTGGTGAGTTGGTTTATATTTTGTTTTCTTATAAATCTTTTTGTCTTGCTGAAAAGTTCTTTTGTTGGTTTTCGTTTGAGTTAGTTCTTTTGTATCACATCTCATTTGAACATCTAGATACTTCTGTCTCCCTTATTTTGATGTAAAAAGATTCTCAGAGCATACATTTTATCCATGTACCTAAATACTATTATTTCTTTGGCCAGAATAACACTGGAGCTGTAGAGGAGTTCTATTTGCTTACAAAACCAGAATATTCAGGACCAGCTCCAACAAGAGAACCACCACCTATCCCAGCCACTGCATCATCACCAGTTGTGATACCACCACCGGATGTGGAACCAGCACCAGTTATTGTGTCATCGCCAGTCGCAGCTACCAACCTGACAAAATCACAATCACTTGATTCTCCGACCGAGAAGGAATTAACTATAGATGACATTGAAGACTTTGAGGATGATGAAGATGAATTTGATGGTCGAAGGGCTTCTAGAAGACATCAAACTGATGCCAGTGATCTATCGTTGCGGTTACCACTATTTGAAACAGGTACGAGTTATGAATTGATGAACAGCTATCCTGAAATTACATGTTCAATAACAGATACATATAAAGTGCTATGCCTTTTGATGATCATCCATCTCCTCTGTTTCCGTTTGGGTATTTTATTGGTGATTTTGTCGTATCATACTAGTCGTGTGCTATTTTTTTTCTCTCGAATGTGCATTGTAGGAGAGCTGCATATCATTTCAATCAATAATAAAAAGATGAAAAAAAATAGTAATGAGAGGGCTATAGCACCCTCCACAATGATTAACAGTACGACTAACACGCCATGGGAAAATATACAAATGACCCGACAAACAACTCCTGGCCTAAACTAAGACACTGACAGAGCTGCACACTAGACCTCCCTCCTCTTTAGTTTTATTTTTTTAGTTGCCTGAAAGATTTCACTCTAATGAAGTAATGATTGGGATAACTAGGCCATTAGTCATTAGTTACTTCTTGAACCTTGTCCGACTTTGAGCTTGAAAGTTATTGGTAGCTACGCTACTTTTTCAGGTATCACAGATGATGATCTTCGTGAGACAGCATATGAGATCCTTGTTGCAGCTGCTGGTGCTTCAGGGTAGGCCTGTGCATCTCTTTACATCCACATAATTGTTTCATTAAAAGATAACAAATCTTCCTAGGGTACAATATAACCTAGCCTATTTTGGTACATTTAGGGGTCTTATAGTTCCTCAGAAAGAAAAGAAAAAAGAGAAGAGGCACAGATTAATGAGGAAACTCGGTCGTAGTAAGAGTGAAAGTGTGGATACCAACACTCAACGTCAACCTGGTTTAGTTGGTTTGCTTGAAACCATGCGAGCTCAACTTGAGGTTTGATGTCTTAAACTTTTTTCCCCTGATGACTAGATTAGCATGCCACTTTTCTTAACTTATTAATTCACTCAATTTTAATTATATTTCTACATTTGTATGCTTCTACCTTCTTAATTTCTTTTGAGTATTACACAAGACTTCATGAAGAACTTTGTAGCCTGAAACGTCATTATTGCCATTAGCGTTTTAAATGCAAACTTTTGATGTGATTAGATGGCATTTCTGTGATACTAACTCATTTTGATGAAGAAAATTTCTTAAGGGATTTTTGTACCTTAAATCAAAAGGAATATAAGCGTCTGTTTCCTGTGTAGATGACCAGAATTTTTTAGGAAAATTGCTGAATATAGTGGAACTGCTATTTGTCTAACTGAATCTAGTGACTGACTTGCTATTCGAAATTATTAAGTGAATAGCTAGTTTTTGGTTGTTGGCACTTGGCACTTGGAAGTCGACAGTTCCCTAGGTTGTATCTTGGTGATTCCAGGTCTCATAAAGCATTTAAATATGCTCATTTTACATTTGCTGACTGCATCCCCCCCTTTTTTTTTGCATAGATAACAGAGTCCATGGATATTCGAACTAGGCAAGGATTACTCAATGCTATGGTTGGCAAAGTTGGAAAACGGATGGACAATCTTTTGATTCCATTGGAACTATTATGCTGCATATCCAGAGCTGAATTTTCTGACATGAAAGCATACCTTTGTTGGCAGAAGAGACAGGTTAGCATCGCTTTGGTCAATTATTTTCTAAATGACCTTGAACCATATACTCATTTCATAACATTATATCCTTCATCTGTGTTTTTTGGGGTTTAGTTAAACATGCTGGAGGAAGGCCTCATAAACCATCCAGTTGTTGGATTTGGGGAGTTCGGTCGAAAAGTCAATGAGCTAAGGAGCCTTTTTAGAAAGATTGAAGAATCTGAGGTTTTATTCATACACAACAAAAGTATCATGCTTGACCTCTTATAACCCTTTCACAAAATCTCCACTAATTCAGGATTATCCTTGTGTATTTTTCGCTAGTCCTTGCCACCATCTGCTGTGGAGGTTCAACGCACAGAATGCTTAAGATCACTGAGAGAAGTTGCCACTTCTCTATCTGAAAGGCCTGCCCGGGGTGATCTTACTGGTGAGGTTTGTCACTGGGCTGATGGATACCAATTGAATGTAGCATTGTATGAGAAGATGCTTGGCAGTGTTTTTGACATCTTGGATGAGGGAAAACTTACAGAGGTTGCTATCTCAAATTCATGATTGCAGTTTTCCACTGACTAATTTCACCATTAGCCATGATGTTTCTCTTACCTTTTTTCTTTAATCCACCAGGAGGCACAGCAAATCCTTGAACTCTTGAAGTCAACTTGGCGGATACTAGGAATCACAGAGACTGTTCATGATACATGCTATGCATGGGTATTATTTCGACAGGTGAATCCATGATGAAATAAAATTAAGGCTAAATTTGTGGAAATTCTGTTTTTTTTCTGTGTTGCCCCCAAATATCTTTACAACAGCAACCAGTGTGTTTCTTCACTGCTGATTATTGTCCACGAACTGCTTACTGAATTGAGCCTATTTTAACATCTTGGGATTTTGCTTAAAAGTTCCGCATCTGTCAAAAGCAGGGAGGAGGTTGTTCAGGATAGGGGTTCAAGTTTTGTGTTTATATATATATATATATGTTCAGTAAATCTGATCTGTCAACTATCCCTTTGCACAAAATCCCAATGGTCTTGGCCAGTTAAACCTATCATGAAGTAGGAAATCTACGAGTGTAGAATCAAATCTAAAACTCTTAACCACACTTATTTTTGTCTCTTGAGGCAAATAGAGTCTCTTGCATATGCAATAGTTCACTGGAGGCTAGATGTTCTACAAAGTCCTATTCTGCAATGTGCTACTGGTTTAGCTCAAATAGGTTTGCCTCCATAAGAGTGATAATCTCCTGCATGTTCAAGAAAGAAAGAGTATGATAATTGACGTAGGTTTTGCAACTCAGTTTGTTCTTACAGGTGAACAAGGACTTCTGAAAGTTGTGATTGGCCATTTGAGGAAGATACCTTTGAAAGAACAGCGTGGTCCGCAGGAAAGATTACACTTGAAAAGCCTGCGTAGTTCTGTTGATGCTGAGGGTAGCTATCAAGACTTCACATTTTTCCAGTCTTTCCTGTCTCCAATTCAGAAATGGGTGGACAAGAAACTAAATGACTATCACCTACATTTCTCCGAGGTTTGTTTTCCAACCTCCTGGTTTGGTCTTGTGCTACACTGTATGCATGGGCAGTTATTCTATGGAAAATATACCCTTTACTATTTGGAAGCTAATCCCTTTGTTTCGACAAATGTTTGATTTTGTTAATTTTTTTCTTTATGTAGCAATATTTACAATACCCTTTTTACTGAAGATTATTTTTGTAACGTGTCCCACTCATGTAATCTTTTGTTCATTTGTTATTTTGAACTAATCCTCAACACACATGTGCATAAGGTTGTCCATCGTTATTTAGCTAAGTTAAATGTAATTGCATTACCTTTCTAGTCCAATCAATAAATGTAGTTCTGCAATCTCTTATGAACATTGTCATCTTTATCTCTCTCTCATTTTGGCCTCTTATATGTTTCATTCATTTTCACTTCCTACGCATAAGATTTACCACATGTTTTTCTCTTGATCCACCATTTTATCCATGGGTGCATGTCGCTATTATTCAGATTTCAGTACCTGGCATATGCTACTCTACGCATTTCATACATTATATTATACTAGCAAATATGCCCGTGCGTTGCAACGGGAGAAAAAATTCATCAAATGTTCATGAAAACACGACGGTGGAAATTCTACGTATTTATTTATGTTTGTTTATCTTTTGTATAAATTTTTAAGCTACAATTAATTATTTTATAACCATAACATCGACAATATAATATAAGTTAATGTTTACATTAATACGATAGTGTCCTTGTATGGATCATGCATTGGCCGATTAATTGCTGTGCATGTTGGTCACATGCTCGCACGCATATGCATGACTGGAATCCTGGTTTGATGAAAGCAACACACAATACTTTAATATTAATTATATATCCAAATACAAAAATAAGTGACTACCTTTATCTTCTCCTCAACTCTGCGTGCATCCATCCATCCCCTGCGGCCCTGCAAGCTCTCTCTCATCTGTATCTCCCCATCCGAACTCTCCTCTCTCCACTTCCCTAAAAGTTGGTGTGTGCGGTGGCGACGCTGGCGAGGCTGCGATGTGCAACGGCGCGCTCTCCGTCTGGTTCTACGTGATCCGGGCCGAGGCGCCGTGAGGCGTAGTCAAACATGGCACGGTCACCCAAATTACAAGTTGACCATTCATTTATTCTATATTATGTTTTTTATTATTATAAAATTATGATCATTGGATAGTATATTTGATCACGAATCTAACCATATCAAGTTTATATTACAATTGTTCACCAAATAATTGGTCAAAGACTGAAGTTTGAACCTTGTTTTGCGTGTTCGCCTTATAAACTGGATCGGAGGGAGTATATAATATACCGCACTGAACCTTTTTACTCTCATTTGCTTGCAACAAGAGATCATTATTTTCTGCACATTCAGACTTTCTTTATATTTACAGGGCCCCAGCTTGATGGCTGATGTTGTGACAGTGGCAATGCTGACAAGGCGGATCCTTTGTGAAGAAAATGACAAGGTGCTTTTACTTTACTTTTGTTTCTGACCACTGTTGTTGCCACATCACTTTAACAGTAACAATTTCTTGTTCTATTTGAATACAATCACTGTAGAGTATAGAGAGCAGAACTGTTCACTGTTTGCACATTTAGAAAATTCTGATTTTGGGCACCCATTTGCTTTTGTGCATCAGGCACTGGAGTCTCCTGACAGAGATCAGATTGACCGTTACATCACTTCTTCAGTCAAAAGTGCTTTCTTGAAGGTGACATTTGTGCAGCAGCCATTATTATTCCATTGGTAGTGTAGTTCTAATTTATATGGACTAAATTTCCTATCTTTGATTTAACCCCATTTTACCATGAGATGGTTATCGATGACACATTTATGTTCTCATATGTCATATGTGAAACCTCAAATCTTTATCAGTTGTCACTGGTCATTGCACCTGTACATTGCTTTTTCACATTTCATTTCTATCTGTTTGAGAACCTTGACTCTTAGGGAAACATCATATTGCATTATTCCTAGTGTGGACAAGATTCTTCTTAGCTGGATGTGTTAGATGATTGTTCTTTTTCTTTTTATGGTAGAGGACATCAAAGCCTGATATGAGATGTATGGTCTGGATGGTTGTTTTTGTACCTTTGCCTAAACATTCCTGTGGATACTTCTGGCCATGTTGTTATAAAGGATTTGTAGTGGTGCCTTTGTGTCTAAACATTTCTGTGGATCACTTCCCTGTGTCTAAACCTGAATTGGACATCATCGTTAAAATTCAGATAGCACAATAAAGAATTGGCACATACTTGTGTTCCTTTTGATGATATGTTACCATCATACCATTTCTTGTAAGAAAAATATGCTACCATTTCATTGGTTGATGAAACATTCTACTCTTTTCCTTCCAGATGGCACATTCTGTAGAGTTCAAAGCGGATTCTACACATGAACATGTTTTAGCGTCTCTAGCTGAGGAGACAGAGAAATTTCTGAAGAAAGATACAACCATTTTTACACCTGTTTTGACAAAATGGCATCCACAGGCAGCAGTTGTTTCTGCTTCTCTCATCCATAAACTTTATGGAAATAAATTGGTAGGTTATATCCAGCATATCTGTTAAATGTTTTTGACTTTGTAACTTCGTGATTCTGCATGCTTACATAGAATTATTTTGCCAGAGACCATTCCTTAAGCATGCTGAGCATCTTACGGAGGACGTGGTTTCTGTATTTCCGGCAGCTGATGCTTTGGAGCAATACATAATGTCTGTGATGGCCTCTGTTACTGGAGATGATGGTTTGGATAGCATATTCAGACATAAGCTAGCTCCATATCAGGTCAGCTTAACCTTCATGAAGTAGTATTAAAACTTAGATAAGCGCAAAGCAATCCATGTGTTTACCTTACATTTTTTTGCCATTTTATCAACCAATGTGTGCTGCACAGTGAAAGATAGATAATGTGTTATGTATTTAAGAGCATTGTTGGTGTAGTGTTGTTTATCCTAATTCTCTGCTTTCCTTTTCTTAGATTGAAAGTAAATCTGGTACATTAGTTTTACGCTGGGTGAATGGGCAACTTGAGAGAATTGAAACTTGGGTTAAAAGGGCTGCTGACCAAGAGGTAACACATTTGTGACTTTTTTGTTTATATATAATTTCTTTGTTCTAATTGTCTTATTACTAGTACGCCCATTCACCATGGGATTTGAAATGAAATATCCAAATTCTTTATATCCTTAGAAGTATCTTTCAGCGTATTTGTTAGTTTGATGGTTCGACCTTTAGTTCAAGAAAGTAAAAACATATGCTCTTAGTGACAAATTTTATATAATGTTTACTTGAGCTTTATGTTTTAAATAGTGACTATATATTTGTGATATTTAAAGCTGCTATGATTTATGGAATTTTCCAGAATTGAACGATGGATTTCTGGAATCTATTGAAACTGTTACTTGGTCTAGTTCTGTTTTCAAGTATATATAATTGCAGTTTTCTATCTGTGAGTTTGTGTAAGGATCCAATAACAATTTTGACCACTGCTTGCATTTCCTTCTCAGTTCTTTGCTGGCTTATTTTTGCTTGTAACATTAGTTATTATAAACTACAATTATCGTTTTCTATGTTCCTATCTTCTCTATTCTAATTTTTATTCTCCACAGGTTTGGGACCCTATATCCCCTCAACAACGCCATGGGAATTCTATTGTAGAAGTCTATAGAATCATAGAAGAGGTGCTTCTTTTGTTCCTCATTATTTTGAAATTTCATTCATGCTAAAAGTTGTTTTGATTAAAATGAAGTTTTTCTTTCATGCTGTAATCTCAGAATTATTTTATTTGCACTTTGTAATTTGTTATGATATTATGTTTGCAACGCCGTGTTGTTAAAATGTTGATTTGGATGAAAGAATATCATTGCTTAATCAAAAGCAGAAACAGTGCCCAGGAGGACGCACGTTCTTGAGATCATGACCGTCCTTGTGTAGCTCCTCACCAGAACGAAGTAACAGAGGATAACAGAGGCGCTTCAGCCGTCTGTCTTCCTCACCCATACAGAACCAACTCCTCCATTGACCTCCACCCAGCACGCCATGGTCCCCCCCCCCGCCCCTCCCGGAGCTTCTGCCCTCCACCACAGCTGACACTAACCTCCTTCCTTGCCCAACCACTGTCTCACCACCACTGGCTGGTGGGCACCCTGCTGCCTCGCCATCCCGCCCACCAGCCACCGGCACCGCAGGCCGGTAACCTCCTAGGACATCCCTCTACAGCCAGAGGTCCCAAAAATCCCCAACCCGAACCCCAATCCGTAACCTTGCAGGGGCCGCAGACGTGGTCACAGCGGCGTCGAGAGGGATGCGAAGCAGAGGGCCAAGGAAGAAGGTTAGGCAAGGAGGGAGGAAGAAGTCTGCTGTTAGAAGCCTGTCATTAGAACTAATCATGATGATCCAATCTGATGGACCCGATCTCCACTGCACACCAAATAATTTTTGTTGTTTAATTATAACTTAACTATGCAATCATTAATAATAAACTCTCTGTATGTATTCCCATGCCATGACGTTAGTAGTGTAGGTGATGAGAGTTTTTGCGCTTTAACTCCTTGGAGCATCTACGTATAGTCTAGTAATTTGTTTCTTCCTTTTTTTTCTCTGAGGGCATGGTAAAGTTTTCATGCATCCTTGCCTGCTGTTATATGTTTTCATTATTACCCAACAAAATAATACTCCATTCCAAATTGTAAGTTGTTTGGCTTTTCTAGATACTCCCTCCGTTCCAAATTATAAGACGTTTTGGCATTTCTAGATACATTTCTTTACTATGTATCTAGACATATTGTATGTCTAAGTGCATAGCAAAGCTATGTATCTAGAAAAGCCAAAACGTCTTATAATTTGGAACGGAGGGAGTACATAGCTTTTACTATGCACCTATATGTTATGCTTAGATACGCTATGTATCTTGGAAACCTAAAATGACTTACAATTTGGAATGGATGGAGTAGTAATGTTGTCTTTCATGATTTTGGCTTTGTGCCAGTGTGGCTCTGTAGTTGGTCCATTAATGCAACAACAGTGTCTGGTCTCCTATTTATAGAGCCGGTTATTTGACAAGATCTAACAAATCTGATTTACATGTCCCTAGCAAATCATCTACATTAAGGGTTAAGCAACTAAAAATTCTATGGAGGGCTGCTGCTTCTACTGTAGCCATGGCTTTACTGTGCTATGGCAACCCAAAGCTCAGCTTGTCATCCTAAAAATAAAGAAATAAGTAAACAAATATTGAACTCAAATATGAGTGGTTAAAAATGTGACAGAAAAGTATCAAAAAGTCATTTGTAAATTGTATCTCTAAAGGCGAGCCATAAAATTTGGGTTCTATGTAATGTACATGAAGATACATTTGTGTGTTAGAGATATATGAAATCATCTTCGATCACCATTTTATATGTTTCCTTATTTACTTCTTTTTACTACTTCTACTGATTTTATGAGTGGTCCTTTCACACATGTTGTGCAATGATGCAGATTTGTCATTTCATTAAGAAAGGGGAACACATGTCATGTAAATTAACATTTAAATTGTACTGAAGACGTCAAGATAGTGCCCCCAAGCGAATTGTTGCCAAGTGTTCCAACCAAATTTATAGGTGTTACTAGTGGCTTTAGTGTCTATTTTTTAGGTACAATATGACTACCAGTAAATAACATGTGAACATGATGAGTTTGTTATAGTTACTGTACCTACACTCCATGAATATTTCTCCATGCTCTTTCCTTCCTAGCTTTAATTCTTGTGATGCAGCATACTACATATAACTCAACTGCTGTATCAACGTTTTTGGTGATTTAACTGAGCTGTTTATAATCCGCTTCCCACTGATCTCTAAAGAGGAAAATGCTGATTCTTCACAAACTATTGCAGACTGCAGATCAATTTTTTGCATTTAAGGTTCCTATGCGAGATGGAGAATTAAATAGTCTATGCCGTGGTCTTGACAAGGCATTCCAAGTTTATACACAGCTTGTCACTGCACCCCTAGGTTTGCACGATCATGTTCTTTTCTTTAGAGCTTCTTGATATCTAAGGCAGATATTTTCTTGTGCATGCGTGCTCAATAATGTATACTGTACAAGTATAGACACCTACTTTTCAGTATAAAAATAGAGAAATATCCATCACATTTTGCTAACTCTTTTTCTAATTAAAATATCTTCATTTGTCTAGCTATCAAGTGACAATGGCTTTTGTCTGCTTGTAGTTGATAAAGAAGATTTAGCTCCGCCTGTTCCTGTTCTTACTCGATATAAAAAGGAGCTTGGAATCAAGGCTTTTGTAAAAAAGGAGGTCCAAGAAGTTAGAACAGTTGATGAGAGGAAAGCTAGTGAAATTACTCAGCTTACAATGCCAAAGCTGTGTGTACGGCTTAACAGTCTATATGTGAGTCTCTTATTGCCATAGCTCATGATTATTTATAATTAGTTCCTGAGCATTTTGGAGTGGTCGGCACTGGGACTGCAGACACAATCGTGTAAATTTCTGTTGTAGTCTTCAAAGATTTTTTTTTCTGCGTACCTTTATATTAAACTATTAAAGAGAGAGAAAGGGGAAGAAACCTCGTACAAGGCAACCATGTTACCACCTCTAGGAACTAAGAAGTGGTTGCACGAGAAAATATATAAGTTAAAACACCTGCACTAAAACAGTAGCATGATCCAACCAGAAAAAAAAGCCCAACCAATACCCTCCCCCTGACCAGGAAATAACATCTGGAGCTTTCGGGCACCAGCGAAACACCAATGCTGCAACTCTTCTTTAAAGAACAACTGGGCAGCTGGCAAAGGAGGAGCAACTCCTTCAAACATATCTGTTCCTGAGATTCCACAGGTCCAAGAGCCCAAGATCACAGCACTGTTGAACCCTTTTCTTTGAGCTTTATGAACCTTCACATTGGCTTTCCTCCAATCAGCAAAGCAGTTATCACTGATTCACTGCGTCTAGGTACAGTGTGATCCAAACCAACAGGGGCCAGTAAGCTGTACCACAATTGCCGAGCAAAGACACAATTAGTGAGAATATGTTGCACTGTCTCCTCTTGATTACACAGCACGCATTTCTCTGGATGAGGGAGACCCCTTTTAGCTAGTATGTCAGCAGTCCAGCACTTGTTTCTAAGTGCAAGCCAAAGAATACCTTGCACTTGAATGGCAACCAAGAGTCCAAGATTTGCAGAGTCGCTTCCAAGGCTCAAAGGTTATAGCACGAAAGAGGAATGCTTTGTAAGTGGATTTAGAAGAGAAAATACCACTTCCCTCATGCCGCCAAGAGAGTTGATCCTCATCTTCAGGGCCACCTCTTCTAAAGTGCGCAAAATTTGAACATACTGCATCAAGCCTTCCTAGGAGAGTCCATCTTGAATTTCCCTTACCCAGGTTCTGTTTACAAGAGCTTGAGCGACAGTCCTTGGCACGCAAGCAACCAAATCAGGCCTCAGTCTGATAAAGAGCATCCATGTAGCCATTGATCAGACCAAAACAGGTTTCAAAGATAGTGCACGTTCTTATATTATATGCATTTTCTAATCAATTTTGTCTTTCACGTTTCCTAGTATGGCTACCTCCATTTTAAATTTATAGCTATAATTAATATGGTGCGATGGAATATCCTAGTTTAATACCAGTAATTTAGATTATGCTGTCTACATTTCAGTGTTCTGAAACCTTATATTCCATCATGGTGTCTATAGTGTTATGCTTTTGCCAGGATTTACATCAATGGATCACACTCCTTGTCTTTCAAATGCTTTCCCTGTTTATTGTATTAAGGCCCTGTTTCGAGGGGCTCCTCCCGGCTCCTGTTCCTACCCTGCAGCAGTACTGTAGCGGAGCCAGGAGAAGCCCCAAATATGCAGCTCCTCCCTTTCCCAGTTCATTTTTGCTGGAGCAAGAGACATTTTTCTCCTTGTCACAGTGCGCTACAGTACAAACAGTGTTGCACAGTGCTTTGGGAGCCAAAGCTGGAGCCCCTCTGGAGCAGCATCAAATGGGGCCTAAGTCTCGTCTTTGTTAGAGCTTTCTAATCAGAAGCACTTATTACGCAGTATGGTATCAGCCAGTTGAGTAAGTTGGAGGACAGCATTAATGAGAGGTGGACTCGGAAGAAAAGTGAAAACACTAACATCAGTAAGTTCTCTGTCTAGTAGTTTCATACAGTTTATCTCTTGATAGGTAACTTCCCAAAATTACTTGATCTTCCTAGTCGAGTCCTTGTAGATTAAAGCCAATCATATATATGATTGTAATTTATTTGCCAGGACGAACAACAAGTGAAAAGTCAAAGAGTGCCGTCCCTAATCAGAAAAATCAATTTGATGGCAGTAGAAAAGAAATCAATACTGCTATTGATCGTCTGTGTGAATTTACTGGTAAGGAAATATATAGAGGCAATGTTTCAGTAGAAGCTTATTGCTATTAATATTTGAACCTTTTCTTTTACTTCTGTAGGGACAAAGGTTATATTCTGGGACCTGCAGCAGCCATTTATTGAGAATTTATACAGAAACGGTGTTTCTCACGCTCGATTGGACACCATAACAGAAGTGCTTGATTTGGTACGTTACATAATATGGATTAGCTATTCAAGGAATTCATTTTCTCCGTTCTTTTTTCTTTCAAACTGGACACATCATGTTTGTGTTTAACCGGAACAATTTTTGAATACTGACATGTCATCCCCAAGCATGGTAAAGATCATATTTAACTGTGAACATGCAATGATGTGTCCATATTTGTCTGTTTCTCATTCTGTTGTTAAAGAGGAACAGTAACATGATTTTGTTACCCTGAGTTCTATCTGGCATTCAGACCAAAGTGCAAGCATAAGCTGTTACATTAAAAACCTTAAAAATCTGGAGGCACATTAGTTTCTCTTGAACTATGGTGCTCCTTATTTATGCTACAGCTCATTTTCAGGTCCTTAATCAACTTTGTGATGTCATTGTGGAACAACTGAGGGATCGTGTGGTTACAGGGCTTCTGCAAGCATCCCTGGTAATCACTTTAGCTACTACTTTTAGGATGGGATTTCATGACATTCTGAACTCTGTTCTTAAAGCTCTCTTGATTGGTAGGATGGCTTACTTCGTGTGATACTGGATGGAGGTTCTACACGTGTCTTCTCTCCAAATGATGCAGCTTTTTTGGAGGAAGATCTTGAAACCCTGAAGGTTATATCATTTACAGAATTATTTTGCCTGCTTTGCTGTATTTTATTTATTTTCTTAAGGGACATCAGAATAGCGGTTCCATTTTATGCTAGATGGCTGTTTATCGGATTTTTTTTTTGTATTTTTAACCCATTTTAAATTATATTGTAAAAATAACCCCATCCACCTTTTGTTTTTATTCATAACTCTTTTGGCTGTGCCAATTCATGTGGCGTGGCAAATCACTTTCCGCGTCACATGCATTGGCACCACAAGGTATGCCACGCTGGAGTCGTGGGAGGGTCTATCGGCGCATATTCCACATGGAAAGCTTGCCATGCCACTCCCGTTGGCATGGCAAAATAGAACAGCCATGCCACCTGGACTAGCATGGCAAGGCTAAACCTTAGAAAAATCATATCTTTTTCATAAGCGGTCGGCTGGAGATGTTTTTTTTAACAAAAAATTGTAACACTAGATGAGGTCTAGAACTTCCTAGTTTTGAGTTTTTTCATTTGTTACAAACTTTCAACAACATATTAAGCACATACCAGGGCTTGTCACATTAGAAAAATCATATATTTATCATACGAGGTCGGATGGGTATAAAATTTGCAGAAAATTGTACCTCTTGACAAGATCTACAACATTATGGTTCGTGTTTTTTCATTTAAAGTCGTTAAGATGTTTAAATAATTGATACAAACTTCCAGCACCATATTAATCACATACTGGGGTGTCACCAGAAAATTAATATTTTTTCCATACAGAATTGGATGGAGATGAAATTTATATGAAAGTTGTAGCTCTCGAAAATATTATGAATATTAATTTAAGTCAACTTGAGTGTGTGATTGTTTCATGTTTACATCAGTCTATGTATTCGAAGTTCAATTCACCGCTTTGAGCTACATTATGATCACATATGCTGCAACCGGAGTATATATATGGTTGGATGAAGTTTTCTAAATGGGACCGAACTTATAGAAAATACAACACCTAGGGCCATCCAATTAGTTTCATTCAAATTTCGATCAAATATATGTTTTGGTAGTGTATTTATTTGAATTAAATAATTAATACATGCCAATATATATATATTTTTTCTAAAAACTGCGCATTTGGCTGGCTGGCTCGCCTTTTTTTCCAGCCGGAGTCGTGTTTTTCTCTCACAAAATGGCAGCATGAACAGTAAAATCCAGCGTGAACAGTGCCCATTTCAGTCCAGCCGAACAGATTCTTAGTCAAAATCTGAGTTGAGAGAGTGACTCAACTGGATCATTACTGACCGGAGATGGCTTCCGTCGCTCCCGCTCCCCCTCCCGGCGCCTCCCTGTCCCCTAGCTCCACCAGCCGCTCGCCGCTGCCTACTCCGGGCGCGCCGACCACCCAACCCCCTCCCTCTCCGGCGCCTGAGGGCCCCTTCTCCTCCACCCCCCGGTGCCACGGCTGGGCGCTCCAAAGGCCAGCGATGGTGCGACGACTCCCCGTCTTCTGGTGGCTTCCCTGTGGAGCTGGAACCCCCTACGTTCAAGGATGTCCTGCTGGGCGGCGGCGATGCATCTCCTCTTGCTGCCCCGGTGCCAGCCGCTGCCTCGTCGGCCCTTCTTCAGGCGGATGTCTCGTCTGCGGCCACGGCACCTCCTCGTGCGCCGGTGCGGATTATCCTCCGGCCGTGCGATAGGCGCACTCGTCCGGCTGCGGCGGCTCCTCCTGACCGCGATGGTTGGGTTACCTCGGAAAGTCGTCGCCGCCGCCGCGAGCGTCATCGGAGAGCGCTTCCCCCTCGGCGGCCAGTCCCGAAGGATCTACGAGGGCGCTGCTTCAACTGCTTGTCTACCGCTCACTTGGCCGCGTCCTGCCGTTCCCGTCCGAGGTGCTTTGCTTGTCGGCGTCTTGGGCATCGCTCTGATGTCTGCCCATCCCGCCGTCGTCCCCGCCCCGCTTCTGGCCGTAGGCTGCTGGTCTGGCGTCCCAAGGTCTCGGCGTTGTCGCGACCGACGGACACGCAGTCTCCAGTTGTTGCTGGTGGTGGAACGGGCGTGCAATCCTCGGCCTCGGGCGATGGCACGACGCACAGGCGTAAGCGACGCCGTCGCCCGCGGAGGGCGCGTCCCGCAGCGGATGCGGCTTTCCTGGGTGGCGATACCGGCGATGAAGACGACGCCCCCGCCCACCCTCTGCCGGAGCCTACCGTCGAAGCTACGCAGGGCGTTGATGCTCCAGCGGTTCCCAGACGCATTCTCGATTGGTCAGACCGGCTCTCCCGCTGCGAGGATGCCTTGAGCTGCGCTCTGATTATCACCTGGCTTGGAGGTTCGGGCGACGGCGGGATCGGGTTCGTACGTGCCACAATTGCCCTTAGGTTCGAGATCGAAGAAACTCGGCTGTCCCTTCGTCCCTGGGGTCCGTCCAGTTTCCTCTTGATCTTGCCTAATGAGGAACTCGCTGGCACTATCTATAATGGAGGGCGACCTATCGTCACCAGCTCTGCCCGTTTGCACGTCAGGCGGTGGACGAGGTTTGTCCAGGCCACGGCGGCGAGCCTCCCAGTGGCTGTAGAGGTTGATCTCGTGGGCATCCCTACCCATGCCTGGAGTTTGGAGACTGCTGAAGTTCTCTTGGACGAGCTTTGCTGGATTGATGGACTGCACCCGGGCAATGCTGATCGTCGTGATGTATTCATGGTAAAGGCATGGTGCTCCGATCCCGCTCTCTTCCCCCCGGAGATGATGCTGGAGATCGTGGAGCCCGCCTGGGAACGCGGTTCCGGCGTACGGACGTTAGCCTACCCCATCAAGGTCAACGTTCGTCCTCTCGCCGAGCCGGGTGCATATCAAGATCCTCCCCACCCCCCTCCAGAAGATGCAGAAGATGAGGATGAGGATCGTGATCGTCGCCGGAGCCGTAGGCCTCGTTCTTCTCCGTCGTCTCCTATGGCTCCGGCCGCGGCGCCGGGTGAAGCTACGAACGCCGGTCAAGCGAGCAGGGCTCCTGTTCACCAACGCTTGGGTCCTCGCGTCCAGGCAGCAGTGGATCTTGGCATTGATGATCAGTACGACGAGACTACTGGGGCCTTGCGACGCGCGCATAGTCTCGAGGCGGCTCGCTCAAAGTCCAAGGCGGCCGGGCCTGCGGGTGATGCCGTTAACGCGGGATCGCTGCCCGAGGGCTCATGCTCTCGTGCTACGACGTTTATGAAGAGCGCGGGCAATCTGGACGTGGATACAGCGGTGGATACGGCTGTGGCTGCGAATGAAGATTTAGATGTCGGGCAGGTTAATGACATCGTGAGGCGACGGATCGAGATCCCTCTGGAGCTCTCCGATGGGCCTTCGGTGTGCCCTGAAGGGCATCAGCTGGTGGTTTCTGGGCTGCTTTCCACATCCCGCCTGGATGGGCTGTTCGAGGCCCAAGCTCCAGGTGGCCCAACTTTCAGTTTTGCTAGCACATCTATTCCGGCTGAGACTCCCGTCAGCCTCGTGTCACCGGCCACGTCTCCGTCATCCCCAATCCCGCAACCGTGTTCTTCCCCCCCCGCCCCCCCCCCCGCCGCCCGTCAGCGCCTCTGCTGCTATCCCGCCACTGAGCTCACCACCCCCTGCTACCGCTGCTCCCACCGCCTCTAACTCTACCTCCTCGCCACGGCCATCCCCTGCGCCCCGGCCGAGGTCTGTGACTTCACAGCGGACCCAACGTGTCTCCTCGAGTCGCCAACAGCTAGCACGTTGTGCCCCAGCGAGGTACGCCCGACCCATCCAGGTCTACACCCGCCGTCGCACCAGGAGGAGATCACTTGGAGCTCGCTCTGTGGCTGCGGCGCCATCCAGCCCGGTCAGTCCTGCATCAAAGTTCATTAGCAAGCTCTCTAAGCTGCCGGGGCGGATCCTGCCAATCCCGTGCATCAACATACGGAGGAGAAAAAGGATTCCGCCACCCAGCGACGCACCAAGACGAAGTCGCCGCCTCGCCGGGCTGGGCGTACCAGAAGCGTGTCCTGACCACTTAAAGAAACAAGTTGTGCGGGCCCTGGATTTTGATGTGGAAGAAGAAAGGGAGCAACTCAGCCAGCACATTCTGGAGGAATATGTACGACGATTTCAACAACCTCTATCACCCCTGCACATCAAGGCATTGGCTGCTCTATTTGGATGGCTCTCTCCTGATGAGATCCCTGTTGAGGAGCCAGTTGAGTACCTGGTATGATGGAGGCTTCCTCTTAATTGGTCGTTTTTTACTCTCAATATTTATGGACCCATCTCATATATTGATATGGAATGTAAGGGGGCTTAATTCAGTAAATAGACAAGATGCCGTCAGAACAGTTGTAAACTCTTACAAAATTGATGTTGTCTGTTTACAAGAAACAAAAATGACTACAATTTCACGGCAGCTTGTGCTCTCTATGCTCGGTATTGATTTTGATAACAACTACATATTTCTACCATCGACCGGAGCCAGTGGAGGGATTCTGATTGCCTGGAGAAGTTGCCTGGGTTCAGTAAGTGCAAGTAGAGTGGATACTTTTTCCACATCTGTTCAATTCAACTCTGATAGTAGAGGCTCATGGTGGTTGACATGTGTATATGGGCCACAAGATAATGAAGCAAAGATCCAATTCTTGCAAGAGCTGCAGGATGTACGTGTCCAATGTACAGGCCCTTGGATGGTGGCAGGAGATTTTAATCTCATATATAAGGATGAAGATAAAAACAATAATAATTTAAATAGAGCAATGATGGGAAGATTCAGGAGATGGATTGAGGATATGGCGGTTAATGAAATCCCCTTGCATGGTCGTAAATTCACATGGTCTAGTTCCCTAACCAGTGCTTCTCCTACTCTGGTAAGACTAGACAGAGTGTTCTGCTCTCTTGACTGGGAGGAAATGTTCCCGGAAAGTCTTCTTCAGAGCTCAGCTTCTGATGACTCTGACCACTGTCCGCTCATCCTCGGATTGTGTGACAGACTGCCAAGCAAAAGACGCTTCCACTTTGAAGCCTTTTGGCCTAGTCTTGATGGATTCCAGGAAACTATTGAAGAGATGTGGTCTTCTGTCCAACCCCGTCGTTGCCCTTTGGAGACTCTATCCCAGAAACTTAAAGCAACGGCAAAAGGCTTACAAAGATGGAGTCAAAAGAGAATTGGTCACATCAGTTCCCAACTGTCCATGGCAAGGGAAATTATTCATCAGCTTGACATAGCCCAAGACAGTCGTGCTCTCCAGCCTGACGAGCTATGGCTGCGCAACAACTTGAAGAAGCACTCGCTCGCTCTAGCTTCATTAATGAGAACTATAGCCAGGTCAAGATCTCGAATAGGTTGGCTTAAAGAAGGGGATGCCAATACCAGATTGTTCCATATGCATGCACGACATAGAAAAAGGAAGAATTTTATTGCTAGATTGAAGGCGGGTGATCACATTGTCACTGCACATGAGGAAAAGGAAGCTGAAATCTTCGAGTTTTACTCAAACCTGATCGGCACAGCCTGTGACAGAGAAAGAACTATAAACCTTGAAGCACTCAATATCCCAGAATATGATCTAGAGGCCCTGGACATACCGTTTACGGAGGAGGAGGTTTGGAGAACCATCAAACACTTGCCAACTGATAAGGCCCCAGGTCCAGACGGGTTCACAGGAAAGTTTTATAAAACCTGCTGGACAATAATCAAAGAGGATGTAATGTCTGCTCTGCACACCATTTGGGAAAAAAGATTCAGGAACTTGTGGATGCTAAATTCTGCATTTATCACCCTAATCCCAAAGAACTATGAGGCTGCTCAGGTAAAGGACTTTAGGCCCATTAGTCTGGTACACAGTTTTGCTAAGCTAGTGACTAAAATCCTTGCCAACCGGTTAGCTGGCCGTCTTGATGAAATGGTTTCCCCCAACCAAAGCGCCTTTATCAAAAGACGATTTATTCAGGACAATTTCATGTTGGTGCAGCAGACTGTAAAATACCTACACTCTCAAAGGCAGCCAAGAATACTCCTGAAATTGGATATCACAAAGGCATTTGATTCAGTAAATTGGTCTTTCCTGCTGGAGGTACTCCGAAAGCTCGGCTTTGGTGCTCGATGGTGTGATCTTCTTTGCGGACTGCTCTCAACTTCCTCCACCCAAGTGCTCCTAAATGGCAGCCCTGGGGAGACTATTCAACATAGAAGAGGGCTCCGCCAGGGAGATCCTCTCTCTCCAATGCTTTTCATCTTGGTGATGGATGTGCTGAATCGGATGGTCACACAGGCTGATGAGGAAGGAATCCTGCAACCCCTGGCTAGAAGGCCTATTCAGCACAGAATTTCCTTATATGCTGATGATGTAGCTCTCTTCCTCCAACCTGCAGCAGCGGATATCAATTTGACTTTGAGAATACTCCAGCTATTTGGGGAAGCTTCTGGACTCAAAACAAATGTGCAGAAAAGTAACGTAATGCCAATCCATTGTTCTGAAGAAAATATGGGAGTTGTTCAGAGTCTGCTACCTTGTGGTATTCAGGGATTTCCTTGCAAATATCTTGGTTTGCCTCTCTCCATCAAGAAGCTGACCAAAGACCAAATCCAACCAATTATCGATAAAATAGCTGATCAGTTGCCAAGATGGAAAGCAGATCTAATGACAAAGGTAGGAAGGGTGGTGCAGGTGCAACATGTCCTGACTGCAATGTTAGTATACTTGGCTATGGCAATTGAGCTTCCGCCTTGGGCTATTAAGGCAATTGATAAAATCAGAAGAGCGTTCCTTTGGAGAGGCAGAAAAGAAGCTAATGGAGGACACTGCCTCATCGCTTGGCCCAAAGTTTGTCGATCTAAAGAACTTGGGGGCCTGGGAATTGCGGACCTAAAATCCCTAGGTTTTGCACTCAGAGCTAGGTGGCCATGGCTGAGAAAATCTGAACCAAGTAAACCTTGGGCAAGTCTGCCATTTCAAGTGAGCAAGGAGGTGGATGGCCTCATCTCTATGGCAGTGTATACCGATGTAGGAAACGGAGCTAGCACTCTGTTCTGGAAGGATAGATGGCTGGAGGGGAAAAATATTGAGGAAGTAGCGCCTAAGATCCTTAGTTTGGTCTCTAAAAGAATAATAGGCAGGCGTACAGTAGCGGAGGCCTTGACTGATGAGAAATGGATCGAGGACATCCGAGTGGGAGTACCTGTGGAAGCTCTGATGGAATATCTGGAATTGTGGGATAAATTATCTAATATTGAGCTGCAGGATGGGGCACAGGACAGACACATTTGGAGGCTTTCGGCTTCAGGAAAATACACAGCGAAGTCTGCCTATGATGTATTTTTTCAGGGCGCCATATACTTCAGGCCATATGAGAGAATATGGAAGTCATGGGCTCCTCCCAAATGCCGCTTTTTCATGTGGCTGGTGGCTCATAAACGGTGCTGGACAGCTGACAGGCTTGCTCGGAGAGGACTTCCTCACCCGGCCAAATGTCTACTCTGTGACCAAGAACAAGAAAACATTGATCACCTCCTAGTTGGTTGTGTGTTTGCCAGACAATTCTGGTTTGCCCTCTTGCAGCGCTTCGGACTCTCTTCACTCACGCCTCAACCCGAGGATTCAGCTTGGGAGGATTGGTGGGAGAAGGCAGAGGCGGCCACCACTGGAGATGTGAGAAAAGGATTAAACTCCATTATCATCCTTGGAGCCTGGAGCATCTGGAAGCACCGGAATGACTGTGTCTTCAATGGGGTGGCACCTAACATTAACACAGCCCTTAGTATAGCTAGGGATGATGCCCATTGGTGGTGTTTGGCAGGAGCCAAGGGTCTGTCCTTGCTCACTGCCAGGGGTGCTTAGTTAGTTAGCATGCTTGGTCGCTGTACTCTCAGACTCAGGTGATGTAGCTTTAGAAATCAGGGAAGGTGTGGGGGTGAGTGTTTTTGGGTCTATGTATGACTCCTTATTCTTCTACTAATACAAATGATACGCAGCTCTCCTGCGTGTTCGAGAAAAAAAAAAAAAATAATCCCTAAACGCCCCTGGTCTTTGGGCCTACTGACCATTTCCCACTTGGCCATATGATATCTAAATTTACCTTCAGCACCTTGCCAAAGGAACTTAGCCCTTATACTATCCATTGACTTATGAACTCCATCTTTGAGCAAATAGAAACAACTACTGAGACAGGAATTTGTCAGTATTTGCCTGCCCCCAGAAGTAAGAAACCTCCCTTTCCAGGGATCCAATCGTTTAGTCATTTTCTGAGGTATAGGGAAAAAAAAGCTCCCATGCTTAAATGTTTATAACTGATTTGGATCCCAAGGTATTTCATTGGAAAACTACCCAACACACAATTGAGCATGTTAGCCATCATCTCTTTCTCCCCTTGAGAAGTCCCAAACACATACACCTCACTCTTGAGATAATTGATTTTCAACCCAATTAACCACTCAAAATAGTATAAGATGAGCTTGAGATTTGTAATGGAAGAGACAGATGCTTCTACCATGATAATTGTGTCATCTGCATACTGGATGTGGGAAATACCCCCAGGAATCAAATCAGTTAACACCCCTTTAATATGACCTTTGTCAATAGCTGTTTGTAACATCACTCCTAAGGCATCAGCTACCAAATTAAAGAGCAAAGGGGAGAGAGGGTCCCCCTACCTCAAACCCCTATAGGTTCTGAAATAATTGCTTCTTTCACCATTCACATTAATACATACTCTCCCATCCCTAACAGTCTTCATCCTCCCTAACAAAGTCTTGACCAACAGACTGGTTCCTAAGGCATCAGCTACCAAAAATCTTGGAACATTGCATACTCTTGTAGCCAACAGACTGGTTACAAGAGATCCACTGCTGAGGAAACCCTTTTCCTTCCATGACATGTTCCAAAAAGTCCCATCTAACTTGGTCATATGCTTTCTCAAAGTCAATCTTCAAGATTAGGCCCCTTGCCCTTGATCTGTGTAATTCATGTAACACTTCATGTAGAATCACCACTCCCTCAAGTATGTTCCTCCCCTTAATAAAGCCTGTTTGATTCTTCCCAATTATTTTCTTGGGTACAGGAACCTGACTGTTGGTCAAGACTTTGGTAAAGCACTTAAAATCTACATTTAGGAGGCATATGGGTCTATACTGTTTAATGGTGTTGGCCTCCTTAATTTTAGGTATCAAGGTTATCACCCCATAGTTAAGTCTCTTAATGTCCAACTGGCCCTTCCAAAAATCTTGGAACATTGCATATAAGTCCCCCTTTATGGTCTCCCAACATCTTTTAAAGAAGGTGACTCCATATCCATTTGGCCCAGGTGCTGAGTTCTCTTTCATGTCCATTACAGTTGCCTTAATCTCCTCCATGGAGAATGGCTTAATCAGTTCTACTTTATCCTCATCTGACACTTTGAGATCATTGGGCCAAAAGCCTTCTCCTAAGTGAAATGAACAAGATTCATTACGTCCAAAGAGTTGCTTGTAATAATCAACAATGTGATTAGTAATTTCACTCTGCCCTGTAACCTCCCCATTTTCAGAATCAAGGAAGGCAATAGAATTCTTCCTTTTTCTCCCATTCACAAACTGATGAAAGAAGTGGGTATTTGCATCCCCTTGCAAAATCCAGTTCTTACCAGCCCTTTGCCTCCATTGAATTTCATCCCATCTAAGTATTTGTTCCAGCTTGTCCTCTAATTCAATTCTTTCTTCCCACTCTTCCTAAGATAGTAATCTGCTTTCTACAGCTTTGTCAATATCTTCAATGCTCTTAGCAATACTTAACTTGATCCTCTTCTGCTCTCCTATATCATTCAGATTCCATCCTCTCAAGTATTGTCTTAGGCTTTGAAGGCACCCATGCCATAAATTGAGAGAATATTTCTGATTAAGCTGCTGGGCTTTAAATTCCTCCCATTTTCCTTTAATCATGTCCCCAAAATTGTCATGTTGAAACCATCTTGCTTGGAAATAGAAGTATTTAGATCTGGACTCCCTCTGCTCTCCAGTGTCTAGCACCAAGGGAGAGTGATCAGACCCCACTCTGGCCTTGAACCAAACATAACTTGTGGCATAGTGGCAGTCCCAATTAGTAGAAACCAATATACGGTCTAGTTTTACCAGAATGGGATCCTCCTGTCGGTTTGACCAAGAAAACTTGACACCATTGATGTACAAATCTCTTAACTATAAGTCACCAATAAAACTGTTGAACATATCCATCAATTTGGGGTCACCCTGACCATTATTCCTTTCCTTGTTATTCCTAATCAGATTGAAATCACCCCCAGAATAAAAGGTAAGCTCTCATTCTCACAGAAAGTATAAAGTTATTTAATAAAGTCCCCAGAGATATACCTAGTGCAAGCGGTAGAGTCTTACCGCCTGTGACCGGAAGGTCCCGGGTTCGAGTCGCGGTCTCCTCGCATTGCACAGGCGAGGGTAAGGCTTGCCACTAACATCCTTCCCTAGACCCCGCACAGAGCGGGAGCTCTCTGCACTGGGTACGCCCAGAGATATCATGATGGGCAGGCCCACACACATTTAACACCTAGAATCTGAAATTTATTTCCCTATTCCTAATCAAAACCCCCACAAAAAATTGCTCTAAGATAGAATGTTCTATCTCAAAACCTTCTATATTAACACCTGTGAGTAAACCACCAAAATGCCCCCTAGCAGGTACCCATATCCAATTAAACTCCTTGTTGCCAGACATCTCCTTCAGTTCCCAATCCTCAAAGTCCTGTTTAATAGTCTCTTAAAGAGCTACCAAATCCAAACTTTCTTGAAGCACATGCTCCTTCACCAGACCTCTCCTATTTGACTTTCCAAGCCCTCTAACATTCCGAAATAAGAGTCTCATGATGAACTATTATTAGGGGTACTCTCTACCAATTCTGGCTCACTCTCATTAGTTCCTCCTCCCTTGGAAGAACTAATGGACTTGAGTCTCACTTCATTCATTATGACCTCCATGCAAAGTTCGGCTAGGCGGCGACTAATCGGCGACTACGCGCGCCTAGTCGCTGGGCGAAGCCCGTCGCCGCGACTAGGGGCATAGTCGCGCATCGCGGCGCTAGGGGTCAGAAAACTTGTGAACTTGCAACGAAGAAGAGAAAGGAGATGGCTGCGGGGCGAAGGGGGCTAGGGGCGCCGCTGGAGCTGCCGCCGGCCGGGCTAGGCGCTGCTGGGGCGGGCTCACGCGAGTGCGGGAGCGCCTGGGCGAACGCGAACAGCCGGCGGTTGCCGGCACACGGGGCGGCACGCAGGCAGGGGGGGCGACGCGGGGTGGCCCGCGCTCGCCCAGGACTGGGTGGGACGGCACGCACGCTGGAGGTGCCGGCAGCGGCGCGAGAGGCTCGGTGGTGAACAGCGGCGGCAAGAGGGCGAGGCGACCCGGTGAGGGCGGGGGAGTCCGCCGAGGACGCGTGGTGGGGGATTTTTCTTTCTTTTCTCTTTGCTATTCTGTCGGAGGGAGGTGGGATGGATGAGGGTGACATCCGAGAGTACTGGCCCTCTTTTTATAGTTAAAATGTGTTGCAGGAGCTAGGAACATGCAAGAGTAAGCCAGCTAGAAATCAGATATGTCTACTGGCCCTCTTTTTATACTTACTGTGAGTCTGTGACTCATATATAGTAGTTATATACATATATATAGTTATATACATAATACATATATAATTTATGGCTATATTGCCAAAACGCCTAGGAAAACGCTTAGGAGCGCCTAGGACCGAGTACTCCCAACTAGGCGCTAGGCAATGGGTCAGCGCCTAGATTCCGCCTAGCGCCTAGCTGAACTTTGCCTCCATGGTCAGCTCATCCAAATCTTCATCATTCTGTGGTTTGTCTCTCTCTTTCTGTTTTTCCAAAAAAAACTTTATAATTGGCCTCAGCCAAAGCTGCCCTAGCTATTTCTTCTGCCCTAAAAACATCTAATTGTTCATCTACATTCTCTTCCTCAATATTCAAATCATTTATAACAGCATGCAGGAATTCAGTAGGAGTATCATTCAGGACTGTAAAAGGGTTCGAGGATGAAGAAATACCTGAAATATTGTTCTTAGCAATGGCTCTGGAGGTGGCCTTTTCAGCAATGGGCACGCCATCCCTTGAGATCCTCTTGCTGGCTCTGGTAGCCACCACCACTTGCCTTGGTTTCTTCTACCTTGTCTTCATGTTGGATGAGATCTGCCATCCTTGACTGTCCTTCTCCATGTCTGAATCTTTACTCATAACTGACATATTCTCCAGCAAGTCTTCCTCAGCCCCAGAATGACTTAACTGCATATCCATCATTTGATCTGAAGACTGACCATGCCCCCTGCATGTTTGTTACCCTGTATCAGATTCCCTTCAGTAGACATATTGACCGTCAAAGTCTCCTGGGTTAGACCCTCAACATTCTCTTCTTCCTCAGGCAAGGTCAAAGATGGCCATTTGGCTTTTTCCATCAGATATGGGCCATCCCTTCCATAAACCAAAATATGAGAATCATTAGGAATTGGTAGTTCATTTTTCTCCAGATCTGACTGGATAATGTTGGACTTAGGCAAGGAGTTGTCTTTAGTGACCTGCACCTGATCAACGTGTCTTACATCCACCATCCCTATGGCTGGATGAAAAGCAGCAATAGGACATATATCAGACACCAGGTCTCCTCCTTTCTTGCCTATCTGACCTAGTCCTTCCTCCATTGATCCCTCATGACTGGAGTCCATCTCCTTGTCAATTTTCCCAAATCTCTCAAATTTGCCAGAGCCCTTCCTAGAATAATCCCCCCTTGGATGATTGTCCTTGTCTCTATTGTTCTTGTCATCTGATCTGCCAGGACCAGGTGGACCACTACCACCACTTTTAGAGGAGCCCTGTTGTTTTCCTTCCACTTCAAAGCCAATGAAAGTTCCAATCCCATTGAAAAAGAACTCAATTGAGCCTTTAATAGTAGCTGGGTTTTTGCACCTGCTTTGCACTCTCACTGGACCAGTTCTGACAAGGCTAAGTTCATCAACAATGAGAGGCTCAGCCACCAAAGATACCAATTCTTTGACAGAGTCAACATCCCTGGCAAAGTCAGCCACATTGAGAACCCTGATCCAAACAGTTTGTAACATGGATGAAGCCTCAGGGTCTCTCCCTGTCTTTTCAATTCTACCTTTAAGGCCAAAGTGTGACATCTGAAATTCAGACAATTTAGTGAAAGTCTCAAGAGATCCTTTGTCAGGAAAGACCACCATGTATTCCTGCCTATCCATCTTCCTGAGTCTAAAGTCCCAATTGGATTTCACGAAATTTTTTAACTCCTTGTCGAGTTTGTGAAACCTTGACTTTGGCTTCGGGGAAATTGAGTGTGTAGAAGCCTTGACCAGGAATCCCAAAGCCGAACATCTTGAGCTTCTTAGACAGATTTGCAATCCACTACCATATGGCCATCTTGTTTGCATTTATAGCACACGGGCTCATTCAGGCAATCAGCTTGGTGATGCCCCATCTGTAGGCAACGGAAGCACTTCACATCAGCAGAAGAATTGGATTTACCTCCCTCTCTCCAATGTTCCCCAGTTCGGCGCTCCTGCCGGTTCCAGCTTGGCTGCCCTTGAGGTCAACCACCTCGGACCGCCCCTTGTTGAAATGGACCATGATTTCCTTCAAACTGGTTCCCCACAGCCCCCTTGCCGTGATTGAACCAGTCCTGCTCCCGCTCTCCATGCTCAGCTCCTCGAGGACCAGCTCTCCCAAATCGATCCCCTTCTCCTTGAAATCTTGGCACCTTCTGCAACTGACGCCGCAAGTCATGTTCATTAAGCTCACCTCTTAGCAGATCATCCTCATCCATCCAATCCTCCTGTCTTCTCTTCCCAAGCCCCCGATTCACCACCCCCCTCACAGCTTGCTCAAAAGAGCGAGACAAAGGGGCAGGTGGAGGATTTGGCGAGATGCCCAAATCTCGTAGCCTCTGCTGGGCGAGCTACGTAGTGGGTATCCAGAGAAATAGTTCCTTTGGAAATCTAATACCAATAAGGCTAGGCAAAAATAACCGAGAACTGAACTGAAAGAACCGGAACCGAAAATTTTGGTTAGCTGTTCGGTTCTCAGTTCTTAGGAACTGAATTAACTGATCAAATTTTGGTTCTTGGGCTCGGTTAACCGAAATAACTGAAGGAACCGAAATTCACAAATAAGACCAATAAACCTTACAACCTAGGCTTAATACCAACTTAACCCTAGATATAAAAGGTGGATAACACCCCCTCGCAGCCTCACACCCTCACATTTTTTAAAATCTCGGCATTGTGCTTTTTTTAAAATCTTTTTTCCTATTTTTTCTATTCTTTTTTTTTTTTGCTGCTTGCGTAAATCCTCGATTAGTTCGGTCGGAACCGGAACCGAACCGAACTAACCGAAACCGATTTTGCTCGGTTCCAAGATTTACGAAGAACCGATCGGTTCCTATTTGTAGAGAACCGAATTTGTGTCATAAACCGAAGAACCGAACCGAAACCGATCGATTAACCGAACGCCCAGGCCGAAATACAACACGGCTTAGGCCCATGTCCATTGGGGGCCCATGAGTGGTTGAATCTCTCGTCAACCAAATTGACTTGGTCATCGTCTTCCTCCCGCCTCTGTTCAGAACTTTGCTTTGCTTGAGGTATGGACAACCCCCGATGAACCTGTGAGATCCTCCCCATGGATGATTCCAGTCGTTGACAAGCTTTATCCAGCTCCACTAGGGATTAATTTCAACCTCCGGCTCAGACTCGAACAGGTGTTGTCTGATTCCTTCCGCCAAATGTAACCGCTCGAGCTGCTTTCCCCCACGGGTTGATGGGCGATAAGCTGAACACCCTTGTTCCGCCATACCCAAATTCCCCGGTGCCATCGTCAATCTTCGATTCGCCCCTTTTTTAGCTAGGATTGAGCCCAGGACTGGCCAATCCCCCCCCCCTTGCTTTGTCTGCACATATGTCCTCCAGAACGGGTTTACCTCCCGCCCTTGGGAGGTCCTGAACGACCTGCCTTGATCCAGTACCTTGCCTTCTTACTTCTTAGTAGAGCTATGGTAAACACAATTTGAAGCTGGTGAGCTGTGAGTAGACAGAAAACTGACAAACTGAACAAAGTGAAAGCTACAAATGGCAGCCTCAATAGTCTATTCTATCAATTCATCTTCACCATCAGCAGAAGAGAAGTCCAGGCTCCGTCGCCAATAGAAAGACTTGCAAATTGGCATCTGCAGCAGTCAAGGCATGGGAAGAAAAAAAATCACAGAAAATAGATGCAAATGACACAAAATAGATCGATGACAAGATCGCAAACTGCAAGCAATCGTGGAGCCAGGAGGATTCCAAACATAAATTTGCTAAAAAAATTCAGAGCTTTTGGAACCAATTCTTGATGTAGATCTTCGACGTTATAGAGAGGCATGCACCTTTCGGATTCAACTTTGGAACAGTAAGACTGATAATCGGAACACAGTAACTTGACCCCCTCGACAAATTGTTGAATTTATATCAATTTTTGAAAGTCAGAACATAAATGTCTGTAGATTATCTAAATTCTTATAGCCAGGGGCGGATCTACAGGGGGGTTGGGGGGCTCCAGCCCCCCCCCCCCCCCAGAAGCTAGTACATCAATGGAAATATGGGAAGGGTGATGGAGAAGAAGAGGTGGAGGAAAGAAGAAAAATGGAGAGAGAGAGGAAGAAGAAGAAACCAGCCCCCCCCCCCCCCTTAAATCTTGTTCTGCATCCGCCACTGCTTATAGCCAGTAGCTTCTTGTCTCATTCGGGAAATCAATGAGTATATTAGTGAACAGAATACAAGCATGCCAAATTACAAACTGTGCAAGTCAGTGGCTGCAATTAGTAATACTAAGAATCACAAGCACACATCCATATAAAGATATCATTTTTGTGGATTTCTATCAGTGTGAACTACCAACTCTCAGATCCAAATCAGGGCACTACAACGAACTCAACAGAAGAGGAACAGAGGGAGAGAAGGATATGCAGGTTTATTTACCGATCAATGCAGCTTAATCCCATCTAGGTTGGGATCCAACCTCCACGTGGTCAAGAGGACAGCAAACAAGATCAGGATGACTATAGCATACAGGGTTTTTGTGCAATACAAAAATACCAACATTTTAAATTTTTGGCTTGAATGTGTGTGACATGTAGTCATTAGGTCAAACCAAAGTCAAATATTTCTCCCTTCTCACCCCATTTCAAAAATCATGACTTCAAAATTTTTGCAACAACTCCTTTGTGATGATATTGACCAAGTCAACAAATGACAAAGGTATTTTCAAAATAAAATGTTTTTATGAAGAAATTAAAACTGAGTTGAATTCGAGCTCGTGCTCGAATTCAACGTGCAACCCTTACACATGTTTTCTATTTTATCTAAAAACAAGCCCTGACTCTCCATCACCTCTTTCAAAAGAAAACTTCTAAATAATTTTGTGCACTCATAGGTTGAATCCATTTGTGCTTTGTTTCTAATTTGGATTTTGTTTTAGTATTGTCTTCGCTTGAAAAATCCTGAGAAAGAAAATAGAAAAACCCTCCTTCCTCCCAACAGGCCAGTAGGCCTCTCTTCGGCCTATTCCACCCCTCCAGTGCCCCTTCCCTCCCTCCATCTATTGTCAGGGTCTTGGCCCACTTCCCTATCCCCCTCCATGCTCGATCGCTTGGCCCGATCGTTGGCTTGCGGCCCACCAGGCACATTTGCCACCACCTGCTTCCCCAAACCTGAAAAGCATCTAGGCCCCTAGTTGGGTTTCGATGATTAATGACAATACAAGATTACTATGACTAACGTGTGTTTTGCAGAGGCAATTAAGTTAGGTCATGGTAATGGAGATCGATTGGGCAATCAAAGTTGTCATGCCCCTACGATGGAAATCATTTCGGTTTTCAAAGGATGGACGACAAGGTTAAGGATGACTAGTTCTAAGTGTCGATTGGAGTTGGAGTGACACTTAGAGTAGTTTAGGACTTTGTTTTTCCTTTGGCCGTACTATTAAGGGGGGTATGGACGGGTAGCTTGACCTAGTTGAGTCTAGTGAGTTAGGTGTGGTGCACACTTGTTAAAACTAGCTCTAGGTAGCTCCTATGAATGCCTAAGATCCTTTGGAGCAAACTTTATTCATATATGATCGAGAGTTGGAAATGAATGGAGGGTCAAAAGCTAACCGGACGCTGGCCCCGGTGCGACTGGACGCTGGCCGTAGGGTCCGGTCAGTTCATTTGATCAGCAGTCTGCGTTCGGTGCGACCGGACGCTGAAAGACAGCGTCCGATCGACTCCAGTAAGGTTCTAGAGAAGGGAATCGGCGACCGGACGTGTCCGGTCAGTACTGACCAGACCCTGAGGGTTCAGCGTCCGGTCGAGTCCAGTAAGGTTCCAGTAAGGGTTTCATGCGACCAGATGCGTCCGGTCAGTGCTGACCGGACCCTGCCAGCGTCCGGTCAACTCATTTTTACTGGTTCATGGGTTGAACTGGCCAGAGCGTCCGGTCAACATGACCGGAGCGTCCGATTACCCCGCAGAAGCTCATAACGGTTCGTTTTTCAGGCTCCCTTATAAATAGAAGCTCCACTCATGTGTGGAGTTACTTTTGCTCATTCCAACAGCTAAGAAACACGTTTGTGAGTGCCAAGAAGAGCAAGGTCCTAGTGAGGTGATTGAGATTTGAGAATCCAAGAGAGTAGCCTCATTAGTGAATCAAGAGTAGCCAAGTGTGCATCCATCTTCTCATTAGGCTTCGCGTGGTCAAGTGAGAGTTCGTGCTTGTTACTCTTGGTGATCGCCATCACCTAGACAGCTTGGTGGTGGTTGGGAGCTTGGTGATCACCCGGCGGAGCTTGTGGGTGACCCAACTCAAGTTGTGAGCGGCTTTGGATGATTCGCCGTGACGGAGTGTCGAAGAATCAACCCGTAAAGAGCACTTGATCCTTACGCAGATCAAGGGGGAGCAACACCCTTGCACGGGTGCTCCAACGAGGACTAGTGGGGAGTGGTGACTCTCCGATACCTCGGCAAAACATCACTGCGTTTCTCTCTCTCTTTACTTTGAGCATTTACTTTGAGTATTTACTTTGTGCAATTCAATACTTGTCTTTACATTCATAAAATTGCCATGCTAGAGTAAGTTTGGAACATAGGTTGTAAGTCCTTTGTGCGTTAGATTGATAGAAACACTTTTCTAGGCACAAGGGGTTAATTGGGCTATCCGTAGGATTTGATTATTGCAAGAAAATTTAGAATTGGCCCAATTCACCCCCCCTCTTGGGCATCTTGATCCTTTCAATTGGTATCAGAGCCTCGTGCTCACGTTTTAAGCTTAACCGCTTAGAACAAGATGTCTCACGGGGATGGACCTCCTCCTATCTTTGAGGGAGATGACTTTCCTTATTGTAAAATTCACATGGAGGCATACTTAGAAGCTCTAGATCTTGGTATTCTTAGAGCCGCCTCACAAGGCTTCCCAAAACCTTGGGATGCTACTAACTTACAAGGCAATGAGGTTAACTATGAAAAATGGAATGCAAAGGCTCAAAACACCATCTTTAGAGGCCTTTGCAAAGATGTGTTCAATCATGTAACCACAAAGACGCCCATGCACTATGGTCGGACGTTTGTGCGCTCCATGAGGGAACCAAGAGTGAGCGTGAGGAACCCTATCACCTTGTGATTAAAAAGCTAAATTCATTTGAAATGCTTCCCAAAGAAAATGCTAATGAGATGTATTCTCGTTTAAATGTTCTTGTAGAGGAAGTCAATGGGCTTGGACTTACTCAAATGTCACTATCCGACGTTGTGAGAAAGATCTTGAGTGTCCTCCCCATTGACAAATATGGGCACATTGTGACCATGCTACATCAAGGTGATCTTTCCGCCGCTACACCAACACAAATCTTGGGAAAGATAAATGCTCATGAGATGTACATGCACATCACCCCTCAAGATGGCTCATCCTCTACAAAGAAGAAAGAGAAGGACTTAGCATTCAAAGCTAGCCAAGATAAGGGCAAAGCAAGACTTGAGTATGAGAGCTCAAGTGATGAAGATGATGAAGAAAGCCTTGCTCTCATGGTGAAGAAGACTGCCAAGATGCTAAAGAAGCTAAACAAGAGTGGCATCAAGTTTGACGGCAAGAAGAAGAAGTTCTTCACTAGCTCAAGAAGAAAACCAATCTCTGAGATGGATTGCTACAATTGTGGCGAACTTGGCCATCTAGCTCATCAATGCACAAAGCCCAAGAAAGACAAGTTTAAGAACAAGAACAAGGGCAAGAAAGATGACTCAAGCAATGAAGATAAAGATGAGAAGAAAAAGAACAAGTCATACACGAAGAGAGATGGCAAGAAGAGGGACTTCCACAAGAAGAAGAAGAGTGGAAAGGCCTACATTATCGGTGATTGGCTCACGGACATTGATTCATCAAGTGGATCATCCGATGATGATAGTGACAATGAAAAGGTGGCCGCCATTGCTATTGATCTTGCATCTTCACCGCCACCATCGCCATCATCCTCTACACACATATGCCTTATGGCCAAGGGTGAACGCAAGGTAACTAAGAGTGATGATAGTAGTGATGATGAGCATGCTAGTGATGATGATAGCGATAGCGATGATGATGATTCACCTACCTATGATGATCTTGTCAAAATACTAAGAAAATACACTAAGATCATTAGAAAGAGTAGAGCTACCAATGAAAAGCTTGATGCTAAAAATTATTCACTCTTAGCTAAGTGTGATACATTAGAAAAGGCTAATGATGAGCTTAGAGAAACTAATGATGCTATATCATCCAAACTCAAGGAGCTCAAATCTTCCAAGAAAGAGCTTAAAGATAAACATGATAAACTTGAGTGGGTGCATAATGAACTCATCACTAGTCACAACAAGCTAAAAGATGAATACACTATTCTTAAGATTAATCATGATACTCTTATTATTGCTCAAGAATTTTTACCAAATGAGCCACATGATGCTACTAACCATGTTGTTAAGATTGATATAGCTACTTCATATGATGATTTAATTGATGAGAGCATTGAACATGGATCTAGTAGCAAAGGCAAGCAAGTGGTTGAGTGCAATAACTATGATGAGTATGTCAAGCTCAAGAGTGATAATGAGAAGCTCATGAAAGATCTTGAAGAGATGAAAAGCCACAACACCATTGTACTAGAAACTCTTGATCATGACAAAGAGTTGATCCTTGAGAATGAGAAGCTCAAAGAAGAAAATAAGAAGCTCAAGGAAGAGAAGAACAATGATGTTCTCAAGGAAGAGAACAAGAAGCTCAAGATGGAGAAAGAGCATCTCAAGATGGGATTGAGCAAGTTTGCTAGAGGCAAGCATCTTCAAAGTGAGCTACTCATGAACACCATCATAAAGATGGATAGAAGTGGCATTGGATATGTGGCAAGTGTAGAGAAGAAGAAGGCTCAAGCTCAACAACAACAATCAAAGCCAAAGCCAAAGCCAAAGAGATGTTTTGAGTGTGGACAAGAAGGCCACTTTGCTCATGAGTGTCAAACTCCACCGCCACAACCCTTGCCCAAGCATGCTAGACCCTTTGCTTTCAATGCTCACTATATGCTTAGAAAAGATTCAAGTGGAAAGATGAAAGTCATGTTCTTAGGACCCCCCAACAAGAGTAGGCCTAAGAAGATTTGGGTGGTTAAGTCACTTGTTGAGAAGGTTTAGGGCCCTCAACAAGTTTGGATTCCTAAAGCTTGAATCTCTTGTATGTAGGTGAACTACAAGACCGGTGGAAGTCATTGGGTTATTGATAGTGGTTGCACTCAACATATGACCGGTGATCCTCATATGTTCACCTCACTAGATGAAGAGGTAGATGGGAAAGAGAAAATAACATTTGGAGATAACTCAAAGGGCAAGGTCAAAGGATTGGACAAAGTGGCAATATCAAATGATCATTCCATCTCCAATGTGCTCTATGTTGCTTCATTGAGCTTCAACTTGCTATCCATTGGACAATTGTGTGATCTTGGCTTCTAATGCTTGTTCACCGAGAAGGAGGTTGTTGTATCCAAGGTAGATGACAATCAAGTGATATTCAATGGATTTAGATACAACAACTTATATCTAGTTGACTTCACCTCTGAAGATGCAAATTTGAAGACTTGCCTATTCACCAAAACAACACTTGGGTGGCTATGGCATAGAAGACTTGCTCATATTGGGATGAGCTCACTCAAGAAGCTTATGAAGAATGATTTGGTGAGAGGGTTGAAGGATGTGAAGTTTGAAAAGGATAAGCTTTTGTAGTGCATGTCAAGCCAGCAAGCAAGTTGCAAACACTCATCCAACCAAAGCTTTCATGTCAACCACAAGAGTGCTAGAACTCCTACACATGGATTTATTTGGACCAACAACATACAAGAGTTTGGGAGGGAATCTCTATTGTCTTGTGATTGTGGATGACTATTCAAGGTATACATAGGTGTTCTTCCTTCATGACAAATCCAAAGTTGCATCTTGCTTCAAGAAGTTTGCCAAGAGAGCTCAAAATAAATTTGAAGTGAAGCTCAAAAAGATTAGAAGTGACCATGGGAAAGAATTTGACAACACAAACATTGAAGCTTATTGTGATGAAGTTGGGATCAAGCATGAAGTCTCCGCAACTTATACTCCTCAACAAAATGGTGTAGTTGAAAGGAAGAATCAGACTTTGATCACTCTTTCAAGAATAATGCTAGATGAGTACAATACCCCGAAGCTCTATGGGCAGAAGCAATCAACAACGCATGCTATGCATCAAACCGCCTATTCTTTCAAAAGTTCCTTGGCAAGACACCTTATGAGTTGCTTAATGGGAAGAAACCGGACGTCTCCTTCTTTAGGGTGTTTGGTTGCAAATGCTACATCTACAAGAAGCGACAACACCTAGGGAAGTTCTAAAGACATTGTGATATTGGTTTTCTTGTTGGTTACTCATCAAAGTCCAAAGCATATAGAGTATTTAATTATGCCACCGGCTTGGTTGAAGAAACATATGATGTGGAATTTGATGAATCTAACGACTCCCAAGGAGCACATGAGAATCTTGATGATATAGGTGATGAACCATTGAGGGAGGCCATAAAGAATATTCCGGTGGGAGACATCAAGCCAAAAGATGATGAAGATGATGTACAAGTCATTAACCAACCCTCTTCATCAAGTGTGCCACAAGATGGTGAAAAAGATGGGAGAGTAGAAAATGAAGATACTCATATCTCCCATGAGCAAATGGTGGTACAAGCACAAGATGTTGATGCTCCACAACCTCCTCCCCAAGTGGTCAATAGAAGAAATACACCTCTCCTATAAGATCATCCATAAGATCTCATCATAGGGAGTCCATCAAAGGGAGTAATGACTCGATCTCAAAAACTTACTTCATTTATTACTCATCACTCTTTTGTCTCTTGCTATGAGCCTACCAAGATAGAAGAAGCTCTAAAAGATCCGGATTGGATCAATGCCATGCATGAAGAGTTGAACAACTTCACTCGCAATGAAGTTTGGACTCTTGAAGAGCGACCAAAAGGTGCAAGAATCATTAGAACGAAGTGGCTGTTCCGCAACAAGCAAGATGGTCAAGGTGTTGTTGTGAGGAACAAGGCAAGACTAGTTGCAAAGGGGTTTTCTCAAGTTGAAGGTTTGGATTTTGAAGAGACCTTTGCACCGGTTGCAAGATTAGAAGCCATCCGTATCCTTCTTGCATATGCATCACATCATGAAATGAAACTATATCAAATGGATGTGAAAAGTGCATTCTTAAATGACTTTATTAATGAACTAGTCTATGTTAATCAACCTCCCAGGTTTGAAGACCCTAGATATCCTAATCATGTTTATAGGTTGTCCAAGGCACTATATGGGCTTAAGCAAGCCCCAAGAGCTTGGTATGAGCGCCTTCGGGACTTCCTCATTGAGAAGGGCTTCACCATTGGGAAGGTCAATATCACACTATTCACCAAGAAGCTTGATGGGTATATCTTTATTTGTCAAGTATATGTTGATGATATCATCTTTGGATCATCAAATGAAGACTCATGCAAATAATTTGGTGAATTAATGTCAAAGGAGTTCGAGATGTTCATGATTGGTGAGCTTACATTCTTTCTTGGTTTTCAAGTCAAGCAAATGAAAGAAGGCATCTTCATCTCTCAAGAGAAATACACAAAAGATCTTCTCAAGAGATTCAAGATGGATGAATGTAAGCCAATCAAGACACCAATGCCTACTAATGGACATCTCGACCTAGATGAGGGAGATAACCCAGTTGATCAAACTCTCTACCGTTCTATGATTGGTAGCTTGCTATATTTAACCGCATCTAGGCCCAACATCATGTTTAGTGTGTGTATGTGTGCTAGATTTCAAGCTAGTCCTAAGGAAACACATTTAATTGCCATAAAAAGAATCCTTAGGTATCTTAAGCACACACCAAGCATTGGTCTTTGGTATCCCAAAGGAGCTATATTTGAGTTAGTTGACTATTCCAATTTGGATTATGCTGGATGCAAAGTGGATAGAAAAGGCACATCTGAAGGGTGCCACTTGCTTGGTAGATCACTTGTGTCTTGGTCCTCCAAGAAACAAAATAGTGTGGCTTTGTCCACCGTCGAAGCGGAATACATTGCCACGGGTGCTTGTTGTGCACAAATTTTATACATGAAACAAACTTTGCTAGACTATGGTGTAGTTCTAGAAAAAGTACCTCTTTTGTGCGATAATGAAAGTGTGGTAAAACTTGCAAATAATCCGGTTCAACACTCTCGCACCAAGCACATAGATATCCGCCATCACTTTCTAAAAGATCATGTTGGTAAAAATGATATATCACTAGAAGGTGTAAGAACCGAAGATCAATTAGCGGATATCTTCACTAAATCGCTAGATGAGGCTACATTTTGTAGATTGCGGAATAAGCTCAATGTACTTGACTTTAGCAACTTCACTAAAAATTGAGCTTGTGTTGTCCATTGCATTCATTGTAATATACAACATGTTTAATTTTTGGCAATGCATATAGGGCTTGTCTAACATGGTTAAGATAACCGCCGGAAAGCGTGTGAAGAAGCTTAACCTTGGATCAAACTTGACAAGCAACTAGATTTACTTACAAGTATTGCATATGCATGAACGTTGTTTTATCATTTTGTTCCATTTGCCCTTTTATTGCCTATTTTCTTAAAAAGAATTATAGCCTAAGGCAACATATTTTGAAAAATATGAGGGTTTGAGAGAGGTCACTCACATCAGTCCCAATTGGTGTTTATTTGGATCTTATTTAAGTTGGGACTTGATTGGGAACAGGCAGCGCGAAGGAACTTTGAAGATTTGCTGGAAAAGGTGCACCGGACGCTGCACCAAACGCTCCTGTCCAGCGTTCGGTTAGTTCACAGGAGGTGAACTGCTGCTAAAGGAGTGACCGGACACTGCGTTTGTGCATCCGGTCAGGAAGGGATCCAGTGTCCGGTCATTTGGTGAAGAAACAGGCTGTACTGACCGAACCCTGCCTGCGTCCGGTCATGGACCACCGGACACGTCCGGTCCCGATTCTAGAGGAATTGGACCTCTCTAGAATCGACCGGACACTGGGTGGTAGCGTCCGGTCGTTACCACCGAAGCATCCAGTCAGTGGGTTTTGCGCGGTTTCAGGACTCTTTTCTCTGTTTCCTTATCTGTCGCGTTTGGGGGTCCTCATTTAAACCGTAGGCCTTGCGTCTCTCCTTGACCTAACCCGTACGCTGCCTTGACAGCCACCGTGCCACCACATCTCGCCGAGCCCATGCCAGCGCCGCCGCTCCCGTGCCCCAGCCATGCACGCCACCGCGCCTTTCCTTGCCCGCGCTCACCCCTACTCCGTGGCCGAGCACCTCCCGCAACCCTTGCGCCGCCGCAGCCATGACCTCGCCGTGCGCCTACAGCGCCGCCAGCCAGCGTGCTACCTCCACCGCGCCAATCGATCGCAGACGCTCCGGCCAGCCTCCAAGTTCATCATATCAGCAGCTCTTGCGCCCTAGCCCTATTTCCTCCTTGATTAGTAAGGCCAGACAGTTGTTTCAATCTTGATCTTTTCAATTGTGACCTAGATCAAATTGCAGTGCACTGATTCCCAATCGCATTCAGGGCTTTCAACCTAACCCTAGCCGGTCCCGAGGTTCCCCCGCGCGATGTCTTTTTCTTTTCTCGGATCGCTGTTTCGTCAGGTAGCTTGCCCGTCATCTCAATTTCATACCTACATTGCTTGCTTCCTAGGTTTTCGCATCTATTAGATATATTGTATTTATTCGTATATCCATCTATTCTATCATGCAGCGAGTCGGTGCCGTTACGATTCTTGTGGCAGTTGGCAGTCAACTCGGAGCCAAGCTCACGAGTAAGGATCGAGGCCAAGCCTCGGGAGTGTCAGTTTGACAGTTGATCTTCATCAGCGGCAGTTCATCCTCTTGTTAGTTCAGATGGCTCGCACCAAGAACGTTGGTGGTGGCCCAGGTGATGATGATTAGAGGCCCCTGCCTCACTAGCCTGCAGGATTGAAAGGCAAGTCAACAAAGCAGGTGACATCCAAGAAGCGCAAGTACCCCGACACAGAGACAGCGAGAGCAGTAGCTGTTGTAGAGGCCATAGAGCGTGCCGAGAGAGGCGGTGCCCATAGTGGAGTCATCATAGCAGATCAGCTAGCACCAGATGCGTAGGATAGACTGAGGGAGATTGAGCGACTTCATGGTAGTCCACCTAGGACTGTCATGATGGCTAGTCGTCATCTAGCTATTGAGGAGCCTCAGCGTTAGGGGGAGTCCCAGTAGGAGGCACAGCAGCAGCCCCCACCAGCAGAGCCTTAGCCAGCCCAGGAGACTCAGGAGGGTCAGCAGTCCGAGGAGACCGAGCCGGCACCCCAGCTACGCCGCTCGGGTCATACTAGTGCTATAGTTCCACCGAGGCCAGCTACACAGCGCAGGGGTTCACGCCCACCACCCAGACCACAGGGTCCGCCTCCAATGGTTCACCTCGACTTGAGGGCCACCACAGCCAGACAGGTTCGCTAGCTGTGTTTTGTTGAGTTTGACATGTGGTTCCCTCTGAGGAGGGATGAGAGAGCAGCTGAGGGGTTCTATACACCGCTCTAGGAGGACTTCTACAACGCATATCTGAACAGTGGGGCAGTGTTTAGATCTCAGAGGGTCTGTAGTTTGGAGTCTATTATGGTAGCAGCTGGAGAGCACATCCGCCCCTACTTGTCATATTTGTCAGGGCTTGTAGATCTGATTGGCTGGACAGGAGTATATGTACCATCTTGGGTCCGACAGTTTTATGCTTCACTCTACATTGATCCGCATCACAACTTCATTCATTTTGCATTCAATGGGAGATATTACAGGGCCACGTACTTCAGTGCCTGACTCATCCGCTGCAGCCCCGCCGACCGACCCTTAGGTTTTGGTGTTTGACGCCAAAGGGGGAGAGGGTTCGAGTATGTAGACTCAGGGGGAGCGTGATCTAGGGGGAGCTAGTTTTATAGTATTAGCTTATTATATATATTTGGAGTTTTATTTGTGTGATACACTATTACTTATGCATTCGTGTGTTTACTTTCGTGCACATTATTATATCTATGTGATAGTGCTATCTACGTGATTGTGATATATGACATGTGTGCTCTCTATTTTACATTATGTATATGTCATATCACTTATGTTATGCTCATTTGCCTTTGCTTCCGCATTTATACTCCGATGCAAATGAGCTTTGTTACTCGTACTCATGCTTAATTCATATCCTTTCAGTACATTGTGTTGGCTTAGGTCATATAAGCTTGACTAACACTTTTGTTCTTATTGACAAAAGCTTATATGAACCAAGCCTGTCAAAACCTCACTCTTTCACATACTCGAGGTAGTATTATCATTAATCACCAAAAAGGGGGAGATTAAAAGCATCTAGGCCCCTAGTTAGGTTTCGGTGATTAATGACAATACAAGATTACTATGACTAACGTGTGTTTTGCAGAGTCAATTAAGTTAGGTCATGGTAATGGAGATCGATTGGGCAATCAAAGTTGTCATGCCCCTACGATGGAAATCGTTTTGATTTTCAAAGGATGGACGACAAGGTTAAGGATGACTAGTTCTAAGTGTCGATTGGAGTTGGAGTGACACTTAGAGTAGTTTAGGACTTTGTTTTTCCTTTGGCTGTACTATTAAGGGGGGTATGGATGGGTAGCTTGACCTAGTTGAGTCTAGTGAGTTAGGTGTGGTGCACACTTGTTAAAACTAGCTCTAGGTAGCTCCTATGAATGCCTAAGATCCTTTGAAGCAAACTTCATTCACATATGATCGAGAGTTGGAAATGAATGGAGGGTCAAAAGCTGACCGGACGCTGGCCTCGGTGCGACCGGATGCTGGCCGCAGGGTCCGGTCAGTTCATTTGATCAGCAGTATACGTTCGGTGCGACCGAACGCTGAAGAGGCCAACTGACCGGATGCTGAAAGACAGCATCCAGTCGACTCCAGTAAGGTTTTGATGAGGACATCAACCCCGACATGGGAATGGCTACTCCAACTGAACCAGCACAGGTGCCACCAGGACCACTCACTCGAGCTCGTGCACGTGAATTAAACTTCGTGATGATTTTGAAGAATGAAGGACCAGAAGTTTCCTAAGTGCATGCGCCATCTATGCTCATGATGAACCTGCCCAGAATAATGTCTTGGTGCTACACCACCTATGTGTTTTTAGTTTTGTCAAGAAATAACCAGGAAGGTGCTGCGCCACCTAAATTAGGAAAGGGGATCAAGGAGATGGTGTGTGGCTGTTTGGGCGCCTATTCCCTGCCTTGTGGGCAGGCTGGGCGTCCTCCTTCCTCCCTCCTCCCCCTATTTAGCCAGGGGTTGCGCCCCCTCTTTGGCTTGGGTTTTGTTTTGCTTAAGTTAGCCATTGCTACTTACCGAAGCTTCATCTTCGTGTAATTCAGAACCCCACCTTCGAGTAATATTCAGGGTTGCTCGCCTCAAATTCTTGCTTGTTCTTCGATTGCCAGCAGGAATTGATCTTCGTGATTAGGTTGATCTAGCACCAGCAAGGTCAATAACCATCAGGAGTTGGTTCAGCGATTGCTAAGGCGCCACAGACTTGTTCGTCGTAGTCGGATCGTGAGGGTCGACACCCACCAAATCGTAGTTATCCTCCACTCACCAAAGGATCGGGCACTCCAGCTCTATCAAGTGGTATCAAAATTCAGGTTGATCGATGAGTTTTATCGAGTTTATCCTTTAGCTTCGCAGTTTGTTCATCATCCTATCGTCCACAAAACCAAAACAACACTCAGGTTCGACCTTTGTCCTAGCACCTTTTGAGCCTTGCACATTTCATTCAGTAATTTGCATTGTTGAATTTGTGTGCTTTCGCGTCAATAGTTGCTGGTCACTTTGTGTTCATCGCCGTTGTTTTCACCGTCGTTTCTGTCCACCACCACCACGCCGCTCTTTTCACCATTTTTCCCCTCCCTGTTGCGCCCCCTGCCACGTTTTGGAAAGTTTGCCTCGGTTTGGTTACGACAAGTTTTGTTGTGCGCCAAAGGGAAAGTATCCAAAAAAAAGGCAAGGTGACAATCTATTCAAAACAAAAAAAGGCAAGGTGCCAATATATTAAACAAAAAAAGAAAAAGAAGGAAAGGAAAAGCCACACCATACAAGGCAATAGAATTACATTTGGGGGGCAGGTCTTTTCCCCTGTTGGGCGCCACCCCCTTTCCCTGTTTTGGGATTTGGTGCAATATTCTTCCTTATTTCAGATTGTCAAGTTTTGGAAAGAAGAATTCCGGCTGTTGTGAGCCACCCTGATTTGGGCGCTGGTCTTCCTCTCTGGACAGGAACACACCAGGGTGCCTCCCCCCTTGGGCGCCACCACCTTTGCTGTCTTTGCATGTTTCCACTTGTTTTCAGCAACATAGCGACGTGTTTAGCACTATTATTCAACCTTGCATTGTTGTTTGATTGTGCTAACCCTTGCAATTGAGTGCAGCCTTCCCAGAACTCCACAAATTTTCTACAGCAATCAAGCTCTGTGTCCTCTAGCAATCGCTCCATTCAATCTTTGGAAGGTTGTACCGCTGGTTGCAAGTCACCCCTACGAGCTTGGTAAGAATGGGTAAGAGTTTGATAACAGCTTTAGTTTGAGTGCCTTGATCAGCACCATATCCTATAGGCTTTAGGGCACATACTTGTTTTCATGTTCGTTGTTTTTCCACTAACAATGACAGGGGAGCCAGCTGATCAGGACACCATGCCTCAATCCCCACACACTAAACGCATCATTCACCACTTCAATCGCAAGATGAATGAGCACGTGGAGGGCTTGGCAGAGGAGATTAGGATTGCCAACGAGCAAGTGGGTCAATTTCAGGACACTCAAATGGCCACAAATGCTACGCTCGCGGAGATGCAGCAAGCACAAGCTGCCCACGCCACCAGCCTTGCCACGCTCACTACACGCCTTGATGAGTTGGTACAACAACTTGCTGATCAACGTGCGGACTTTGATTATGGTGGCAATACCAAGATCGACGACTAGGACCACCATGGAGGGCGCCACCGCAACCGCCGTGGTGAGCGCGTGGTACGTAATCGAAACGACTCATTTACTAAGATTAAGTTCATGATTCCTTCATTTAATGGCAAATATGATCCGGGTGCGTATCTTGATTGGGAATTTGCGGTAGATCAGAAGTTTCATTGTCATGATGTTCCTACACAATATCAAGTTAGGGCTGCTACTAGTGAGTTTACAGATTTTGCATCCATTTGGTGGCATGAGCATCGTAGCAAACACCCTAATAACATTCCCACAACTTGGGAGCAATTAAAAACTATCATGCGACACCGATTTGTTCCTTCCTATTATGCACGAGACTTGCTTAATAAAATGCAGCGTTTTTAGCAAGGAACCAAATTTGTAGAAGAGTATTATCAAGAGTTGCAAACCAGCATGATTCGTTGTGGTTTAGTTGAGACTAATGATGCTACGATGGCACGATTTCGTGGTGGTTTGAACCATGAAATTTAGGATATTCTTGATTATAAGCACTATGATGATATTACTACTTTGTTTGCATTTGCTTGCAAAGCTAAATGTGAAGTGCAGGGACGATGAGCAAGGACCCATTCTAACTCTTTTGCAGGTCACACTACCTTGACCCCTTTAGCCCCTATAGTGCCCTCCCCACATAGCAGTATGTCACGTGACAAGGCAGCAGCTCCACCTCTATCGCCCCTTTCAGCTAATAAGAGCGCCTCCTCTTCCACTCGCCGCACAAAGGACATTCAATGCCATCATTGCAAAGGTTATGGGCATGTGATACGGGACTACCCCAACAAGCGTACGTTGATTATATGTGACGATGGTGAGTATTCTTCCGCTAGTGATTCTGATGAAACTATATATGCTATGCTTGCTGCTGACGTTTCAAGACATACGGAAGAACACATGGCTGCCACTAACGCTGACAAGTATGAGAGTCTTGTTGTGCAGCGAGTCCTTAGTACACAGGTTGCATAGCCTGAGCAGAACCAGCGCCACACTTTGTTCCACACCAAAGGCGTTGTGCAAGAATGATCCATTCGCATCATCATTGACGGCAGTAGTTGCAACAATTTGGCAAGTTCGGATCTGGTGGAGAAGTTGTCTCTCCAAACGCATCCACATCCACATCCCTACCACATTCAATGGCTCAACCAGGGTGGCAAACTCAAGGTAACACGCTCAGTACGTGTTCACTTCTCCATGGGATCTTATTCTGATTATACTAATTGCGATGTTGTTCCTATGGAGGCATGTTCGTTGTTGCTTGGTAGGCCCTAGCAATATGATACTGATTGTTTACATCATGGTTGCACAAATCATTATTCATTACTGTTTAAGGGCAAGAAAATTATTCTTCATCCAATGACCCCTGAACAGATTGTGAAAGATGACATTGCTCGGGCTACTAAAGCATTAAAACAATGCCAACAACAACCAGCCACATCTAAAGAGATTAAGCTACATGCTCCTATTTTACTTGCTACACGTGCTGATTTTGATGAACTACATGTTGCTAATATGCCTTGCTATGCACTTGTATGTTCTCATGTGCTGGTTTCACTCAATGATGCACCATCTTTGGATATAACCCCTGCTGTTACTAAGCTTTTGCAGGACTTTGCTGATGTGTTTCCGAAGGACTTACCGCCAGGTCTTCCTCCCATTCGTGGCATTGAGCACCAGATCGACCTCATCCCAGGCACCCAGCTTCCCAACCGTGCCCCGTACCATACCAATCTCGATGAGACAAAGGAGATTCAGCGCCAAGTCCAAGCGCTACTTGATAAGGGCTACATTCGTGAGTCTCTTATCCCTTGCTCTGTTCCTGTACTACTTGTCCCAAAGAAAGATGGTACCTGGCGCATATGTGTAGATTGTCGAGCGATTAACAATATCACAATTCGTTATCGTTATCCCATACCTCGCCTTGATGATATGCTTGACAAGCTTAGTGGTGCTGTTATATTCTCCAAGGTAGATTTGCGTAGCGGGTACCATCAGATTCGAATGAAACTTAGGGATGAATGGAAAATGGCTTTTAAAACAAAATTTGGGTTATATGAATGGTTAGTTATGCCGTTTGGATTGACTAATGCTCCCAGCACATTTATGTGCTTAATGAATGAAGTTTTGAGGCCTTTCATAGGATTGTTTGTGGTTGTTTGTTTTGATGATATTCTAATTTACAGCAAGTCTATGAAAGAGCATTTGGAACATTTGCATGCTGTTTTTGATGCTTTGCGCGCTGCCCGCTTGTTTGGTAACTTGGACAAGTGCGACTTCTGCACACAATGTGTTTCGTTTCTTGGCTATGTTGTTACTCCGCAGGGCATTGAAGTGGACAGCAACAAGATTGACGCCATCCAGAGCTGGCCCATGCCGACGACGGTTACGTAGATTCGGAGTTTTCTTGGGCTTGCAGGTTTCTACCGATGGTTCATGTGTGACTTTAGCTCCATTGCCGCCCCATTGCATGAGCTCACCAAGAAGGGCGT
>NW_027097137.1:11254-40000 GCF_019320115.1 Miscanthus floridulus | reverse complement strand
AAAACCTAAGATCCTGTGTGGGGTCTTAATTTGGGTGTACATGCTTACCAAAAAAATTTCAAGCCATTTCAACATAGGCGGGGTATACATGCTTCACAGAGATACATTTGCCTTTTCATCGAATCATGACTCTACACACAGGTTATCAATGTTTCTGTGGTTCATAGGCATTCCAGTCTCGTATTGGTCTTAAAATTGTGGTGTTCGTTTTGGTGCTCACAACAAAAATGACAACGTGCAGGCGATATACTATGGTTTCATAGAGGAGATATGGGAGCTAGCCTATGGTCCGTTGAAGGCAGCTCTTTTTTGCTGCCAGTGGGTCCGGTTCGAGGAAATCAACACTGACAACGAAGGGTTTACTACCATTGATCTCACTAAGACCGCATATAGAGACAACCCATTCGTCCTTGCAAGAGATGTTATGCAAGTCTTCTATACAAGCAGCAACAAGACAAAAGAAGGCTAAAAGTAGTCCTAGAAGAGAAAAAAATATTGTTGGTGTCGATGGAATGACTGACAAAGAAGACTACAGGGGCTATCAGAAAATGCCTCCATTCAGGGCGAACGTACCCCTACCTATCCTTCAAGAGGGTGATGAACCTGCTTACATACAAATTGATCACAATGAGGCCCTCATTGTTGATGCAGATAGTTAGATTATTATTAACTATGTAATCATTATGCCGACGTTGTATCAGTAATTCACACTGAATATTTAATTTATATTTTATGCGCATCTCTACAATTTAATTATTGACTATGTAATCAAATATTAAGATGATGTTCACAAACACTATTATTTGATAATTATAGAACATTAATTAATTATCATAGAATTAAATAATCAAGACATGTTAGTGTGCGTGGCCCGATCGATCCCGACAATGATTCCGATAGTAATTAATGTTTATTTAGCTAGGTTTTCAAGGTCGTAGTTTAATTGGGTTCTAGTTTTAATATGTACAGCTTTGTGTGTTTAATTATTGTCATGCATGTAATTCGTATAACATTTGTTGGGCAACTAGAAATATACATTCCAGTGCCGTATTGGTCTTAAAATTATTCTCAAGCTTGTATGTGCCATGTGTGAAGGAAACACCAAGTTTAGGATTTTTCGGAGATGGTTTGCTACTTTCTAAGGTTTAATTGAATTTTCGCACGACGACACCTATTAATTATAGGTTGAACTGAGTCTACCCATAAAAAGATCCAGAATGATGCCAAACTTTTACACAGGCTCTAATGTGCCATAAGGATAAGAATTTTGTGGAGGTGGATAAAAAAAAATCTATTGGGTCCAAGATGAAATTCACCCTCTTTTGTCTCATTTAGCACAGAGAAAAATATAATAAATAAAAAAATAATCAGAAAAACCTAAGATCCTGTGTGGGGTCTTAATTTGAGTGTACATGCTTATCAAAAAAATTTTAAGCCATTTCAAAATAGGCGGGGTATACATGCTTCACAGATGTACATTTGCCTTTTCATCGAACCATGACTATACACACATGTTATCAATGTTTCTGCGGTTCATAGGCATTCCGGTGTCGTATTAGTCTCAAAATTATTCTCAGGCTTGTATGTGCCATGTGTGAAGGAAACACTATGTTTGGGATTTTTCGGAGATGGTTTGCTACTTTATGAGATTTAATTGAATTTCCGCGCGACAACACCTATTAATTATATGTTGAACTAAGTCTACCCACGAAAAGATCCAGAATGTTGCTAAACTTTTACACAGGCTCTAATGTGCCCTAGGGATAAAAATTTTGTGGAGGTGAATGAAAAAATCTATTGGGTCCAAGATGAAATTCACCCTCTTTTATCTCATTTGGCACAGAGAAAAATGTAATAAATAAAAAATGATCAAAAAAACCTAAGATCCTGTGTGGGGTCCTAATTTGGGTGTACATGCTTGCCAAAAAAAATTTAAGCCATTTTGACATAGGTGGAGTATACATGCTTCACAGAGGTATATTTGCTTTTTCATCGAACCATGACTATACACATAGGTTATCAAGGTTTCTGTGGTTCATACGCATTCTGGTGTTGTATTGGTCTCAAACTTTTTTTAGGCTTGCACGTGTCATGTGCGAAGGAAACACCTAGTTTGGGATTTTTCGGAGATAGTTTGCTACTTTCTAAGGTTTAATTGAATTTCCACACGACGACGCTGATTAATTATAGATTGAACTGAGTCTACCCACGAAAAGATCCAGAATAGTGCCAAACTTTTATATAGGCTCTAATGTGCCCTTGAAATAAGAATTTTATGTAGGTGGATGAAAAAAAATCTATAGGGACCAAGATGAAATTCACCCTCTTTTGTCTCATTCAGCACACAGAAAAATATAATAAATAAAAAAATGATTCAAAAAAATAAAGATCCTTTGTGAGATCTTAATTTGGGTGTACAAGCTTGCCAAAAAAATTTCAAGCCATTTCAACATAGGAATACATATGCTTCTATTTATTCAGTATATAAAAGAATTTTTTTAATATATAAACATCACTCTCGGTTTCAAAAAACCGGCAGTGATGAGAAGAAACCGATAGTGATCCTGGTTATCACTGTCGGTTTATTTTGAAAACCGGCAGTGATATATAAAAAATGAAAAAAAAATTGTGTCAGCCCTCGGGATTGAGTTCGGGTCTTGGGCTGTAGAGTTCAGAGACTTAACCACTACGCTAGTATAGGATGTGTGTCAAGTTTTATTTATTTTTTCTTTTTGACCTTTAGACCGCTTAATAAATTATAAAATTAAACCAAAAAATTGAGCCGCCCGAGATTCGAACACAGGTATTGGGGGCTAAGTTGCAGGGTCTTAACCGTTGAGCCAGTAGGAGGTATTCGAAAGAAGTAGGAAAGATAACTTACTTATGCTGGAACCGCTACACGGCAATCATTACTGGTTTAAAGAATGGCCCGGCAGTGATATTTATACATCACTGTCGGTTTAGACTTATAACTGGCAGTGATGTACCCCCATCACTGTCGGTTTATAATTAGAACTGGCAGTGATGGGGTCTGGTATAAAAGCCCAGCGCGGGTTGAAATTATCCAAATTTCAACCCCGCACCAACCGGAGCACCGTCGAGGCCTTTAGGAGCGCGCGGACAGCTGCTTTCCCACCCCCACGGTGAGTGCGTGGCTCACTGCCAGCTAAGTATTTGATGAAATGCCCCATGGTTGTTGTCTTTCCAATAGCAGTCGATTCCTATTCCATTGAGTTACATGCTGTTACTCCTTGATTTAGCTATCCTTGTATGTATATGTTGTTACATAAACCAAATAGTTTTTCCCTGAAGAGATTATGCTACCTACTGAATTGTTGAGGACCTAGTAATCATAGCCCTAAACTGTTTAAGAACCATTGGTGTTATTTGCATATTGTTGAAACTTGTTATTCTCTCGAGTCACAGCTAAGTGACGTTTTGCGCTATGTGCAGTTTAAGTATTTAAACATTGATCATCAACACCTCTTGACATAGTTAGATTAAATATGTGACAATAATATGAGCATATCTGTCTTGAATAGTAGTTGCATAATGTTATGATATCTCTGTACTTTGTAATTATTGCAAGCAATGGAAACTAGCAGTCAAAGGTACACGTTAATGACTATGGACGTCTTATTTGTGACGGTAGGGAGTGTTTTGTTTGTGTAAGAGTTAGATAAGAATTTCTGCTCTTGCTTAAGCAATGATGGATTCTTGTCAAATGTGTACATGTATAATCGCTATAGGTAGAGTGTCAATTGGTTTTGATGGAATGTATAGCATGCTTAAAAAAGGCATCTATAGATGTTTGTTCCAAGAAAAAAAGTTAAAAACAACTTTTAAAATTGGCTCGGTAGTAGCAGCAAGTATGATTACTAAACCACATTGATCTCCGAATAATAAACAATCCAATTATTGAGATAATTTTTTATCATGTCAAGGATAAAGAACATTAAATAGATTTAGTTTGCCCATATAACTTCAATAAAAACTCTTGTTTAGTGAGTTACCATTATCACTTACCACATGCCTAATTTACTTAAATGTATAGGCAACCATGGCATGGTATGTAGTGCATGTTGGTCACATGCCTGGGATTTATCGAACTTGGGAAGATTGCTATGCTCAAGTCAATCGCTACCCTGGTAATTTGCACAAAAAATACAACACAGAAGCTGAAGCTTTGAGGGCCTACTATAGTCATCTGGCCTACCTTGCAAACCATGGGCAACCAGCCTACTATGGTCCAATGAATGCAAACCATGACCATCCGCTGGCACTGGAGATCAAAGAGAAGCCACCCGCTGGAGATGTGAAGATTAGGAGAATTACTCCTTGGTCTTGGAAAGATGTCATGCTTTTATTTATGGCTATGGTCTTCGCTTTTCTTATTTGGAAGTTGATGTAGGCTTAGTTTCATAGAACAGTAGGTGCACTTTGTTGTATGTGGTCAATCAAACATTGAATTTGTTCTAGGTGAACATATGCTATTATTTGACTTTGTTGTATGTGGACTTATTATTAGACTTTGCATTAAACATATTATATATATGTGAACATATGCTATTAGTAGTTGTCCGCGGCCAAAACTAACCACGATCGTGTCATAGCCATGACTCATGGTCGCCTGTTACCCCGTCGCCGAAGAACAGATTGGCAACAAGTAGCGGCTGATATCGCTAGGATGGGAGAGCCGCATGATCCGACAAATGGTGACGGTGTGAATTAGGTCGGTGAGAACGAGTAGCCATGGACCCCATTCGGCCTGCTCGATCTAGGTCAAAATGACCAAGATGGCTAGGTAACTTTGGTATCATGTGACTATGTAGCCGCACACGCTAATCAATTAAGAGGGTCATAGCTTACTTGGTGTCTCTAGTAGGAGCCTCCGCCAACTGAGGAGCCAGAGGATTCGGGTAGTAGGAAGGCTAGATCTAAGCGAGGTGTGTCAAAGATTCCTGTTGGTAGGAATGCACACTGGCACATTACCGAGTTCAATGAATTTGGGGATCCACTCTCACCGCCTATAGCTTTGACCAAATACAAGACTATCCTCGGGTTACTTGTTAGGGACTTCATCCCGATTAAGTATAGGAAATGGATTGGGAAAGATGATGACCGGTGGAGGGTTCCCAAAAGCGAGAAGGATTACATATGGGATGTCAAGATCCTAGAGTATTTCACTTTCCTAGCTGAGTATGACACGGAGTTAGTCAAGAAAAAAGCAAAAGAAATCATGGGGACATGCTTCAAGAATTTCAAGGGGACATTGTACAAGAATTTTGTCCTCCAAAATAAAGAACCAGATTTCGATGGTGGACAGTTTAGCAAGCAGGACTTCTGGCAGGAATTTAAGGAATATAGGTTATCTGAGGAGTACTTATAACTGAGCAAGAAAAATAAGGAGAATTCGCAGAAAGCGATGAATCCTCATCATCTTGGATCTCGTGGCTACGCCAAAAAGATGCCAGAATTTGAAGAAGAACTTCAAAAGATGGATCGCCTTGCTGAGGAATGCGTTGAGGTTGATACCGCCGATTGGGAGCCCAGATCAGTATTATACTGTATGTGGAGAAATGTACAGCACGCTGAGGACAGAAGCTTTTGCTCCTCAAATCAACCCATGAGCAAACTCATCCAGAGGATCTTCCAAGTAACTGAGGAGGTGAAGCAAGGGACTCACACTTCTTATAGGGAGAAAGACGTGCTCATCCAAGCACTCGGAACCAAGGAGCACCCTGGTCGCACTAGAGGAACCAGTGTTGTTCCTTGGAAACTAGCATTCCCCCAAGAATCTAACACTTACTAGAGCCGCTCGAGGGGTAGAGCGGAATGGGAGGTAGAGTATTTGAGGAGACTAAAAGAGATGGAAGATAGAATGGAAGCATGGATTGAGGCGACCGTTGAAGCGCGAGTCAAGCAAATTTTGTTGTCCAAGGGGCCAGTAGTACCACAAAACCCTACTCCTACTGCCTTTAGCCCACAGTTTAGGGGTCGCAGCAGCTACGGATCGACCTCGCTCGACGAAGAAGAGGCGAATGTGCCTCATCCGGTGGACGACATCACTGAACCCGTCAATGTCAGGTTGTACATTTGTCAAGAATGGACAAAGGACAAGGTGGTGCTCGGCCAGGCCTAGCCTACGGGAGACGGGACAATTAATGGCTACCCAATTCCACTAGGGTACGCTCGCATCACCATTGATAAAATACTTGATAAGAAGTTTAACAAGATACCCATTGAGTACCCCATAGCGGAAGACATGCCAAAACTTGGGTCAGAACAAGGGCTCTCAAGTGGCCTGGCGCAAGTGCTTCATTAAGCTTGACCATCAATTGTCCTCTGATGATGAGGACGACTGCGAGTCTTCGCCCACCCACGATGATCACTCACCATCTCCCAGCAGAGATCACTCCCCTCCTCATTCGGAGCCATCACCCCCGAGAAGACAGAGGTCTCCTTCTATTTCTCTTCATCCGACTCCATCTTCATCAGCCCTGAGAAAAGAGACTCCTCCTCCTCCCCCTCCCCCTCCATCTTCATCAGCGCTAAGAAAATAGAATTCTCGTCGTCATCCTCCTCCTCCTCCTCCACCTCAGCCCAAAACAAGATCAAGGACATCCTTGCAGTCGTAGAAAAGGTCCTTGGATTCGGTCGCTAATGCTCCTAAAGTGGACCAACAGAAAAGAAAAAGGCCGTTTAGTGGCAGCATTACCACCTTGATGAAAGAAAAATTTATAGCACACATCTCAAAGGAAGATTGTGTTAGTTTCTTTAATCTCTGTGCCTCACTGCCTTTCTTTAATCTCTGTGCCTTACTGCCTTCGTATTTATTGAAGTCCGAATTCGAAAGGCAAACACAGAATAAATACGCTACAACAAGAGACGAAGAAATACACAATAAAGATTTAAGGAATATACAGAAGTACGTCGAACACAACCCAGGATTAACCATGGAAGAGGTCGCGACCATCTATTATGATGTACAAGGGACGGCAACACCAGCAATGAAGTATGAAAGGGGCAATCTTTTGGTTCCCGATGAGGAGTATAAAAATCTGACAACATATATGCGCCAGTTGCATGAATATTACATGGCTCAAGCAATAGAGACGAACAACTTTGGTTTTGAGGTTATTATCCGTTCGCCACATGTTTTCCATTATCCTGAAGAAGAGAAGTTCGATGTCGAGTGAGAGTGCTTGTTTCAGCTATATCAGAAACGCTCTCTCGATGTTCAAATGTTGACGCTGTGGACTATGTAAGTACCCTACACGCACGATATTACAATTAACAACTCTCTCGAGACAAATTGTTAACTTTTGAGCATTTCCCATGATTTTATGTAGGTGTATAGCAAAATTTTGTATTCTAAAGAACAAATGAGATTCATAGGCTTCTTGGACCCCTTGCGAGTCAATGAGAGGACATGTCTAGGCCTCTATGAATGTGACGTGGAAGACCTAAAATAGAGATTAATTGCTATTTTCGACGAATTCATGATGAAGAAGAAAACTCATATACTTCTAGCCTACAACTGTGAGTATGTGTTCTCGGCTTTTAATTTTATGCTTCTTTTTTCGTTAAGATTATTCGATAATTAGGATTCTGTGATTGTAGCAACCATTTCGTCTTCATTTGTGTCAATCTTGCCAAAAATCTGATCGAGGTGTGGAACTCGAAGAAAAAACCATTTCATCATCTGAATGCACTGGTGGCAGTGCTGAATTAGTAAGCGATCCTAATAACATATTATTTTCTAATCATACATACCGCTTTCTAATGTTTCTCCCTTTAATGTTGCTCAGTGTCCGAAGAAGACATATCGGTGGGATGCCGGTCCCATTCAAGGTTGTCGATATGGAGGGGAAGTACCTGTCATAGCCGGCGGGAAACAATGAATGCGGGTTTTATGTAACGTGGGCAATGCTTCGCTACATCGGAGGAAAATTGGAAGAAGCCGATAAGTTGGTGTATACAATCCCTATTTCATTTATGTCTGTTAATAATTCAACAAAATGATTTAATGTTCCTCTTTGAATATCATCTTTTTTGAACGACAGCGAAAGAAATATAACCACCAAAGGCTGTTAGACATGGAGATCGTCGCACTGCAATCGGAGCTCGCAAAATTCATCTTAGCCGAGGTATTGGAAAAAGATAGAGTATTTTCTATTGCACAATCCGTGAGGTACAAGGACCAGTATGGCCCAGAGCGGCTCGCTAGATTATTGTAAGAAGTCCGAGAAGTATGTGTGAAGTCCAAAAACATTTCTTTTTTATTTTGAGGGATCGAGATGTGGATAAGAACATTTGAATTGTAATCGTAACATTTGTAATGTTTAATATTGATGGACCTGTCGTCTACATAGCGTATATAAAACGAAACCCGATTCCACAAAAAAAATATAAATTAAAATCAATTATAAAACAATAAAATGCGAATGGGCCATTACTGTCGGTTAGCAACGAACCGACAGTGTTGTCTTACAAAACACTACCGGTTATCAACAAACTAACAGTGTTGTCTTGCAAAACACTGCTGGCTTGAGCCATGAACCGACAATATTGTCTTGTTCAACATTGCCGGCTTGAGCCATCAACCGACAGTGTTGTCTAGATCAACACTGCCGGCTTGAGCCATAAACCTACAGTGTAGGCTTGCTCAACACTGTTGGCTTGAGCCAAGAACCGATACTCTTGAAGCAACCATCACTGTCGGTTGGGACTACAAACCAGCAGTGTTGTTCTACTAGACATTGTCGGGTGGAGCTCGAAACCGACACTGTTTCCTGCAGATCAGTGTCTGTTTTTAAGAACTGACAGTGATGTCAACCCCTCATCACTGCCGGTATGCCACTGTCGGTTCAAAATCCGGCAGTGAAGGGGGTTTTTGAACCGACAGTGATGTCCAGATCTGGGGTAGTGAAAGGTCACTCTATGCCCAGCAGCCGTAGTAGATGCGAATGTAGCAAAGGGCGAACCAGCCATACAACTGGCCACGGAGCCCTATCGTGCGTGCTTTCGCCACCCCCTGCCGAAAAAGTTGGGGGAAGGCGTCAATTTTTCTGGGTTACGCCGAGGGGCTAGCAATGGAACCCTATCACGTGCGCTTTCACCACCCCTGCCAAAAAGGAAGGGGAAGGCGTCGATTTTTCTAAGTAACGCCAACGGGCTGGCAACGGAGCCCTATCGCGCATGCTTTTGCCGCCCCCTGCCGAAAAGGTTGGGGGAAGGCATCAATTTTTCTAAGTCACGCCAAGGAGCTAGCAACGGAGCCCTATTGCGCGAGCTTTTGCCACCCCATGCCGAAAAGGTTGAGGGAAGGCGTCGATTTTTGTAAGTCACCCCGAGAGGTTGGCAACAGAGCCCTATCACGCGCACTTTCACCACCCCTGCCGAAAAGGCTTGGGAAAGCTGTCAATTTTTTTAAGTTATGCCAAGGGGCTGGCAACGGAGCCATATCACACGTGCTTTCACCAACCCCTACCGAAAAGGTTGGGGGAAGGCGCCGATTTTTTCCTCTGTCATGCAAACGAAAGCTAAAGCTCCATGTATTCGACAAAACTTAGACAAATCCTAGCTAAGCATGCACAGAAGTGACAGTATTTTTATTTGTCAAAACTCAGGCGCTGTCATCATGCATTCTATAGTAAAAATTGTATCGGCATTTTTGTAATCAATCGGCTCTTCCTTGACCGGCTCCTCCTTATAGCTTCCCGCAACCCGGCCGAAGAGCCGGCATGCGGTTCACCATGCGCATGCCGAAGCCGTCTGCGAAGGCGACGCCTGCTAGCCAAAATAGACGGATCCAATGAAGCAAAGAAGTGCAGCAGATACTCCTCCTTTCGGCGCATTTGCCGATACCACAATGTTAAAAGTCGAAAAGGCGTGCGTTTCGAACTGTCTGACGTTACCGAACCCACGAGGCATCGCTGACAAAAAAGTCACCGCAACGGATCATGAGAGGATTAACGTCAAGTGGTTGCATAGGCTCGTCGCCTGGAACCTGCGCACCGAAACATTTAAGACAACAAGTTAACGGTTAAGTGTTTACAACAACCACCCAGAGCATCTCGTCCCCACAACGAATGTTGAAAATCTTTTCATCTACCCTATCATCCCCAGCATTCTGGGCGGTGCCAGCTATGAAGCTTTCGACCCCTAGGCCAAGAAACGCAGCTGGCGAAACCATAGGCAAAGCAGCAGGCGAAGCATCGCCACCTTCGCAATGGCCACGCGTCTCATTCAGGTACTTCTCCACCATAGCGCAAATCGCCCGCCTTTCCTCCGAGGTCTGGCGAAAAGAAATGCAACAACACGTTAAACTTGACAAGGGAAGCAATCGGTAATGAGCGGAAAGCCCAGCGAAACAAGTTATCACCTTCCCACAAGATACAGCAGCACTCATAATGGCCATATCATTGCCGCTTGTGGACCAGAACGAGTCGAAAAATTTCTTGCTAACGAAGTTAGCTTCCGCCGAAACTCGCCAACACTACTACAGAATGGACTTATTGTCCCGGGCGGTAACGGCCTTTAGTCCCGGTTACCGTGCTGGGACAATGATCCCGGGACTAAAGGTGGAACCTTCAGTCCTGGGTCATCGAGCTGGGACTAAAGAGGAACATTTAGTCTCAGTTGGTGTCACCAACCGGGACTAAAGGCCCTCTAGCCGAGCAAACCTGGCCGCACCCTTTAGTCCCGGTTGGTAACCCCAACCGGGACTAAAGGTTCATTTTCTTTTTCTTTTTTTTGTTTAATTTGTTTTCAGTTCAGTTACACATATTTATTTAATATATAATATGTTTTTATGTACGTATTCTATGCTGCTAATATAAATATACGCACACATATAATTACATCTAATTCTCATCTCGAGCATTATTATATTCGAATAAAGTATGAAACTATATATATTATAGATATATATGTATATATACAACACTTTCATAATCTTGTTCTCGAAAATAACCATATCAATAAACATTTAATTTACATCATTAATTTCTTAGATCAAAGTAGAACTCGCCGTTGGGATTTAGCATTTTTTCTAGAAGATATCCTGCTATTGACTCTTGAACTGCTTTCAGATGGTCTTTTTGCATGACCTTTCGTTTTAACCATTCAGTCTTGCATTTGAAATAAAAGGAAAAGTATTAATACATATATATATTTATTTAAAAATAAATAAAAAATTGATATATACGTACCCTGAGGACATCTTCAGGAGTTCTTCTTATGTATGCAGTGATAAATTCACAAACGTAGTATCCACACAAGTTATTACCTGGTTCCTGCCGCAAACACCACTGTACGAGAAGAAGATTATTCTCATCATCTCACACGTAAATTGAAGTACGATATAGTAATTAAACACGTGGGGAAGTATATATAGTACTACTTACTGGTATTTCAACTACATTAAGTGGTGCCTTGCAATCCTTGTGGTGTTGCCGAATAAACTCTTTCCAAACCCTATGCGACCAATAATGTACGATCGTTAATAAATTATGGCAAAGTCTATTCAATAATAGTTGTGCGCGAGAGATCGAAATTACCCCTGGATAATGTCTATCATATCTTGCTATAGTGCTCGCTCTTTTCTCAATGAGTCCAAGATTACTAACTGACTTGAGTTTAACTCAATGACAATGAGTATCTAGTGAAACTTGCATTGATTTATACACACACGTACATGCATATAAGTTGTATTGATATTACATAAAATGTGTAGACTACATTATTATTAACACTTACTTAAAGTTGTACGGGAAAAGTATTGTTGTCTTATCGTGCTGCTTCACGAAGAACTTCATGATATTCGTCTGTGCTTCAGATACCCAGTGCTCCTTGACAATAATATCGGTTTTGAATACGATATAAGGATCAATGAAGCTAACACTGGTGTCTTGTATTCTTTGGAGCTCTGACATCTGGAATCTGTATATAAATATAAGTTACATGTGAGGATAATTATATACACGTACGCATGGAAGTGAGTTTATTAAATAAAAGTAAGCATCACTTACAAACAAAAGGAGCTAATGATTGATTTGTCCAGAGCGTTCAAGTGGAATAGTTGATGCAATTCTTCGAAACTAATATATAAGATGCCATCTCCACGGAAGTAATGATGGTCTCTAAATCTGACAAAAATCCACTGCCACACGCCTGCATGTACCACTTATTGAGCAAGTATATTTGCGTACCCAATTCATTCAGAGCCGCAGGGTTGTACAGACTTTTGCCAAATTTATAAGTCTTCCAGGTATCAACTTCCAGGTTCTGGATTAGAGCTTTGCCCGTCACTTGATCCAAGGTTAAACCAGTTTGTTTAAAAAAAGCATTAAGGTCTTGAACCGACACTTCTCCAGAGTTATCTGGTCGATAGACTTCTATGTTGGAACCATATTCATTAGCAACAACAAGATTTTGCATTGGTTGCTTCTATTGTCCGAGCTGTGGGACATCCTTCCCTGATGCTCTTTTCCTTTTCTTATGTGCATCATGTGACTTCACGAGGGAGCGGTCATAGTCTGATAGTGGCGGAGGCTTACGAACTTTAAGCATCTTTTTCTTGTGAGCCTCGACCTTCTACCTCAGCTGATCTCGTGGTATGTAAAAGTGCGACTTTTCCTTAAGCTTCGCTTGTCTCTGCTTTTGGATATCTATAAAAAAATCTTTCACTTTTTTGTCTTCTTCAGCTGCTATTTACAATAACCCATATTGAATCAAATCCCTTTGATGTCTTGGGTAGACCAACAATAAAATCCATACTTATATCCTCCCACTTCCAAGATGGAATAGGTAATGATTGTAATTCACCAGCAGACCTCAAATGTATTGCTTTCACCTTTTGACAAGTATCACACTTTGCTATATATCTAGCAATCTCTATTTTCATTTTAGTCCACCAAAAACTTTGCTTCAAGTCATGGTACATCTTGTTGCTTCCCGGATGGATAGATAACCTAGTAGCATGTGTCTCTTCCAGAATTGACTGCCGCAACTCAGGAACCTTTGGTACTACCAGGCAATCCTTGAACCATAACACACCTTCATCATCTATGCTAAAGCATTCTGCTTTTCTATTCCTAACCCTTTCTTTGATATGGGCTATACCCTTGTTTTCCTTCTGAGTAGTAATAACTTGGTCTCGAATAGTGGCTTCAACAATTATGTTGGTCAAGCTACCTTGTTGAATTACTTCTACATTCAATTTCTCCATTTCTTGACATAAAGTCAAACCCATTGTTCTCACTGCCAGACAATTGCAATAACTTTTGCGACTGAGGGCATCTGCAACCATGTTTGCTTTACCGGGGTGATAATGTACTTCCAAGTCATAATCCTTAATCAGTTCTAACCATCTTCTTTGTCGCATGTTCAACTCTGACTGAGTAAAGATATACTTTAAGCTCTTGTGGTCTGTATAAATATGGCACGTATTACCAAGTAGGTAATGCCACCAAATCTTTAGAGCATGGACCACAACTGCTAACTCCAGATCATGAGTCAGATAGTGTTCTTCATGTTGCTTAAGTTGCCTGGATGCATAGGCAATGATTCGGCCTTCTTGCATCAATACACATTCAATACCAATACCTGAGGCATCATAATAAACATCAAATGGCTTCTTGATATCAGGTTGGGCTAATACTAGTGCAGTGGTCAACAGTCTCTTCAAGGTCTGAAAAGCCTCTTCACAATCAGTTGACCAGACAAACTTGACTTGGTTCTTTAACAACTCAATTATGGACTTTGATACTTTAGAGAAATCTGGAATAAACCGACGGTAATACCCCGCTAATCCTAGAAAACTCCGAACTTGAGATGAACTGTGGTTGGCGGTTTCCAATCAAGCACATCCTTCACTTTGCTTGGATCAACTGCAACGCCTTCAGCTGATAAGACATGTCCAAGAAACTGTACTTCCTTAAGCCAAAAATCACACTTGCTAAACTTGGCATATAGTTAATGTTCTCTCAAGCGGGTCAGAACAATTCTAAGATGTTCCGCATGTTCTTTCTTATTCTTAGAATATACTAGGATGTCATCAATAAACACCACTACAAACTTGTCTAGCTTAGGCATGAATACTGAATTCATCAGATACATGAAATGAGCTAGAGCATTTGTCAAACCAAAAGACATCACTAGGTATTCATATAATCCATATCTTGTGGTAAATGTCTTTTTGGGAATATCTTCAGGCTTTATCTTGATTTGGTGATATCCTGACCTCAAATCTATCTTGGAGAAAACTTTGGCTCTGGCTTGAGACTGTGGCGAATGATAAGGAGGACGATTATGATGTACTGGATGATAAATCACCCTCTGCCTCTTCTGATTTCCCCTAAAAGATCCAGACAGCATACTCTTTTTCTTTTTGAGCTCCTTATGCTGTCGATACTTTGCCTCTAAAGCAATTGCAATATTTACTGCCTCATGGTAAGTGACATTGGTACAAGTGGTCATCATAGTCTGCAATTTGGTATTCATGCCTCTCATAAACCACCTCTTCTTCTTGGCATCAGTATTGACATGTTCAGATGCATATTGTGACAGGTGATTGAATCTTCCCACATACTGCATCACTATTTGATCCCCTCGCTTCAAAGCAAGGAATTCATCCAGCTTCATAGCCATAACTCCTTCAGGGATATAATGGACTCTAAAGGCAGTACGGAACTCAGCCCAAGTTATTGGAATGCCAGCTGGTTCCATAGCCACTAAGTTTGCCCACCAAGCACTTGCTGCTCCTCTAAGTTGCTGGGCAGCAAACGCAGGTTTCTGATACTCTGTGCATGGAATAAGATCAAATTTCTGCTCCATGGTTCGAAGCCAGTCATCAGCCTCCAATGGTTCATCTGCCTTGGTGAACACTGGTGGTCTTATGTCTATAAAATCAACATATGTAGCCTCCTGTCTGTTATGGTGGTGACCACGGTTTCCGTGCATCTGATTCTGATTACTCTGAGCTATCTCATGAAGCAAACGAGAATTTTTGGCCGTCACATTGACAAGTGCAGTTATAGCATCAGCCAGATTTGTTGGAACTGGTGGTGGATCTAGAATACTGTCCTCATCTTGTGAAGTTCCCGGAATATACGAACCCCGCGTACGACGCATCTGCTCATAACAAACCAAACTTTATTCACAAGTCTTTATTGAATTGCACAAAAGCTTACTCCAGCCACATTACATAGAGTTCACTAATATAAACACAAACCCACATGAACCTAAACAAAGCCACCTAACTTAACTAGAACTAACTGTTATACAACTCTACTCCTTTCCTTGATCACTTCAAACTTCCGGCTCGGTATCCATTCTAGAAATATTACCGCCTTCATTATCGCTTTCATCGATCATTACTAATTCTTCAAGATCTTCTTCTTCTGATTCGTCATCATCGGCAAGGATGACACTAGGGTCCATGGCATCAGCTTGGGGTTCATGATTTGGATTTAGTAGATTGCTAAGCCTATGAACTTCCTCATGTTGATAAGTATTATGTTCTTCTAAATCTTCTACATAGAATTCTAGCTCATGAGTTCTAGCTCTAGCTACATTTTCCCTATGCCAAGCTTCATTCCTTCCCTCCACCGTACGAACTAACATGCTTTCGCAGTTCCTGTGCACGGTTGTGAGACGCCTCAATTGATCCTGTAATTCTCCTACCTGTATAACATCCAAAGCCCTATCTCTAGTAGCTTGTGCTAACTCTGTAGAAATCCTCTGTATCTCTGCCTGGGGATCAGGCCTAAAGCTGCTACTGCTAGCACCGTCATTCCTAGGGGCAAGTTGGTGATGAGGAACTCCTTTGGGTCCAGTGGACTTACGTGGCATCATCTTGGTACGAGCCATACTGTAGGAAGCCAATTTAATCCAAGTAAGATCATTTGATCAAAGTCTAAAGAGCAGCTTATGATGGATTACATTACTCAAACCAGACTCACTACTCAACTCCAGACTCAGAGGTGAAGGAAGTAACTAGTGAATTAATCATGATGCATGAATCGTTCTTACGAACAAAAACATCAAAGCTTATAATGCACATAAACAACATTTGTTTTTATATAGGGCATAGTAAGATTACTACTCCACCACACCAAAACGTTTTTAATCAAATAAGGAATGGTGATAAAGAAATAAGATAAGTCAGAAGCAATTTGGACCAAATTATCAAGTTAAATTTAGTCATCCAAATCATTTTGAAGTTTTTGTAAAACAATACAACAAAAACCTTGCAATGATCGCTCTGATACCATTCTATGGTAGAACCTCCTAAATTATAGGGCCCACATGCACCTGTCACTGTCCGACGACCTTTGACATCTGTGCATATGTTTCTAGTAACTTAAGAAGACTGTCGGGTGTCCTCGGGGAACCCTGAATCATCCATGATTTCCGAGCAGGATCATGTTATAGAGTCATTGCAGTATTACAATATTTATTCAAATATCTACACCAGAGTAAAAACAGCGGAAGTCTTACAATAACATAATTTACAATACAGTAGTTTCAAACCTCATAACTAAGTTCAATGATTATTACAAAACAAAATAGTGGAGTGGCATTATAATATAATACAAAACACACAATGAAACTGCCCTACCCAAGGGCCACACATTTACTTCTCATCGTCATCACAAGGAACAACCGTCATGCAGCACGATCCAAAACAGATCTGCTCATGAGTCTCACCTGCAACAAGGGTCAACGAACCCTGAGTACAAAAGTACTCAACAAGACTTAACCGAAATAAAACTGATAGAAGTCAGGAATGCCGGCTCATGGGATTCAAGGTATGGCTTTAACAATAATCAAAGTTCTTTTGCGTAAAAGCTCTTTAACAAAATTATTTACTTCAAAGGTAAAACTTTATAAGTACCACATATGAATCTGCCATGATCTGTAATGAGATCATGAACTTCATATCAATCTCTTTCGCAAACCTTTCTCAAGTTCTAGTTATTAAACTACAATGATGAACAGAGAAGTGAGTCTCCATAACCGAGGAGCAACGACGATTCGAACCGATTGTTAACCCAGTTGGGAATTCCAGACCACACGACATATGCAGGTCCCCGACTTACATATATCAACCTACCCTCGGATCTTCTAAAATAAGAACGGGTCCGCGCCACCCGAGAATACAGTACTCCATCAATCTAGCCCGTTGCCACATGGGTACATGCTATTCCCGCCATCTCTCTACTCTCAGTGCGTGAGTAGCCATTCTCGTAATAGAATCACCAAGTTAAGGCTTACCGGAGTATGTGGTTAGTACTACAAAGTCTCACCGCACACAGTTCTACAACAGTACAGACCTTAACCGACACAGATGGAAAGAATCCGCTCATAAGACCTCCATGTCTTGTGGCTCACACCCACCGAGTCCGTCCGATCTAGATTTATTACTCCACATGCTCATATCACATGATAACATAAGCAACCAAAGTTCCATTTAAACTTGCAGATGACAGGTAATCACCCGACTTTGATCTGTCTAAGCATGGCTAAGCATAACTAGACACTTACGATGTAAAACTGGTAACAAGGTACATACGGAAAAACAATGTTGGTAATGCATCAATTAGGCTTTTACTTAACTCTTAATCACTTGATGCGGTAAAGAAAAGCAAAAGCAAAATTAATTTGTAAAACATAAGGTAGGGTTGTATGCATCCGGGGCTTGCTTTCGTTGATGGAAAAGTCTGGTTCCTGCGACGTTCCACAAGTATTCGATCCGACCTCAACAGACGAACTAACTTCCTCAGCAACTTGGTTAACTATCACGTGTTCACCTTCGTTCACTACACGTAGTAGCAATACCATGTTTAACATGATGCAGAATACGAAACATGATGCTTGATGATGGATGCAAAATTTAACAATTCAAATACAACTTTCCTATGCGGTACAGTTGCAAGTCAAACTAATTAAACCTTTTTCGCAACACCTAAATCAATTGCCAAGGATCATTATGAACTAATGACCCAAGGACATCACTCAATCAAAAATTCAAACAAAACCTAAATCACTAAAGGTTACTATTTGCTTTTATGAATTAATTAATTAATTAAGAATTATGAAATAAATCAACTTGTTCCAATTGACATCAAAATTTTTGTAAATGTTTATCATATGATAACTAAGTGGCAAAACAATTTTCATAATTTTTGGATAAATAAATAAGCCTAGAAAAATCATGGAAATTCATTTATTAATTAATTGAGCAATTTTCATCACATTCAAAAAGTACTTAAAAACATTATTTCATATTTTTCTTAAATGCTATACATCACAGAGAAGTCACACAAAAATTTTCATAATTTTTGGAGCTCTAAATAAATCTACACAAAAATAATAAATTACATCACTATTCATTCAAATCTGAAAATAGAAAAATTCCATTTGAACACTGAGTCACTGACAAAGGGACCCCACTTGTCATCTTCAACCTCCAGCGCTGACTCCGGCGACATGCGCGCTGACCAGCGATTCCTCGCCACCGGTGAGACCAACGGCGAAGGCAAAGGCACCGTGGTGATCACTACAACTAGGCGCAACTATTGATGGCACAACCGAGACCAAACGTGGCCAGGACCAAGCACAGCGATGACCATGGCGGGCACGACGGCACGGTCGCGCTACACTGGCAACACAAGCATGGTAGAGGTTAAACACTTAGCATAGAAGGGTTCAGCACCTCATCCTGAACACGACTGAGCAACGAGCAGGGTCGGAGGAGCAACAAAGAGGCTGGTCGATGTTCCGAGTAGGCACGACGGAACAGACCGTCGTCGGTGGCGATGCTTCGGTAGCTGTGGTGGTCAAAATGAGAATTCAATGGGTCATAGAGTACCATAGCATCGTGGTGAAGCTAAAGCAAGACTCAGCAGGGGCAGAGGCGCACCGTGGAGCTCTAGCCACGGTGAGGTGAACACGACGGCAACGCTGCCGGCCGCGAGGAAGAAGAGCGCACACTGCGAGCTTCCGGCGAAGACAAGCCATAAGGACTGGTTGGCTAGATGTGCAAGGAACTAGCAGAGCTGGGACACGCTTTGCTATGATGGCACAGGCGCTGGTTCGACAGCAAAAGCTCAACGGAGCTATGGCAACGGCGGCGGTGAAAACAGAGGATGGGAGCGAGGGCAAACGGCGACGACCAAGGCTAAATAGAGCAGCTCAGAAGCACAAGGAAGCCACGCAGGAGACTTCTCTGCGCCAGCGCAAAGCCGAGGACGTCCACGCGCGTGCCTGGAAGCGAACCGAAGGTCGCCGGCGGTGTAGCCAGAGCGGCGGCCACTGTTCACAGAATTTATAGAATTGCCCTTCATTTTCAAATTCAAATTACTCCCAAATTTGTGTAACAACTCAAAAATCTCCAAAAATAAAAGTTGTTCAAAATTCAAAGTTCTACAACTTTGCTTTTATAACCAACCCCTAATTCGGTCTACATTTTGAAATGAACTTTTGAATTCAAATAGGTGACATTTAACGAATTACGCCTTTTCAAATTACTCTAAATTTTTCATAACAACGTTGAAATCTCCAAAAACAAACTTTGTATAACTAGACAAGCTCTACACTTTTGCTTTTGGGCTCAACCCCAAAATATGCTTAGATTTTGAAATGAGTTTTCAGGGTAGGATTTAAATACTGAAAATCAGGGTTTTCACAAAAATTCAAATCCAAACCAAATTTTGACTTGATTCAAACAATTCAATTCAATACTCATAACACAAATGTAAACTTGTTTTAGTGAATGCATATCAAAGTTTGCAATATGACCAAATGCCTTGCAATGCATATGATGACATGTCCTGTTTTTAATATTTAAACACCCGGGGTGTTACAGCTCCGGCCTCCGCCATCGTGGCCTCAGTGGTCGCGGGGGCTCCAGCGCCTGCCGCTGCGGCCTCGGTGGTCCTGGGCGCCCCAGCCTCCGCCACCTCGGCCTCGGAGACCCTGGGGGCCTTGACCTCGGTGGCCTCGGCAACTGAGAGCACCTCGGCCCCATCCGACTCACGAGCCTCGTCCTCGCGGGGCGGAGGCACTCCCTCCCCCGTCTGTGTCAGGGCCGCCTCGGCAGCCCCTCCTTGGGTGGCCGGCTCCTTTGGGTCGGCCCACACCGACGCCATGCCACGTTGTAGGGCGGCTTGCGCCTCTGCCACCCAGTGGGCGGTGGAGCCGGGGTTCACCTTGAACGCCTTAAGGGGCGCCAAGGTAGGCACCTCCGCAGGTCACTTTCGGCTAAGGACAAAACACTTACAGGGTCAGCACGAGACAAAAGAACGAACGGAAAATGCTATGGCTCCACCAAAAATACGCTTACCTCGAGCGGGGCTGCAACCGCTTCAGCATGGTGACCCTCATCTGCAAAGGCGGTGGCGGCAGCAGAGGCACGGCCTCTGTATCTGTCGGCGCCAGCCAGTCCTTGACAGACCCCGGCACCCCCTCGGTCCTCTGTGGGGGCAATTGCATCGCCCCCGCCGCCACCTGCTCCACCGCTGCCGTTGAGCCCACCGGGCTGACGGCATGCTTTCCCAGCGCTCGCGCCTCGGGCGTGTCGGCCTCAGCCCCAAGGCGGGCGATGGCCGACCTCAGGGCAGCTCCTCCTCCTCCCCTTGGGAGCGCCAGGCTACTTGCGGACGCCCCCTCCCTGATTTCAGGGAGATGGTCCAGGGGACCCTGCCCCATCTTGCCCTTGACATCTCCATCCGAGGCATCCGTCGATAGTGACGGCGACAGGGACTCCTCCAATGAGAGACCATCCTTCCTTTACTGCCGGCGGTGCTTATCTAGTTCCTCACACGCGAGGATCTTCTTCGTGCGCTTCGCCACCTTGGCATCCTTCTGCCTTTTCTGCGCCTCAGCGTGCGCCCGGTTGACCGCTCGCCGCCTCACATCCTTGGGAATGGGCGGCGGGGAGGCTCGCATGTCCCTCATCCCCTATAGGAATGGCGAACACGGGTAAGGGAACAAGAAACAATGAGAAACGGGGAAACCTCAGGAGCTACAGCGACACATGACTTACTAGTGAGAGGAACCCCCGCGATGGGCGCATCGTGAAGGGGGTCAGGCCACCGCCCTCAGCTTTGCCTCCACCATCTCCCTCACCTAGTGAAGAATTTCCTCATCGGAAAGGGTGGAGGCAGACATCCAGATGCCCTCAATTGGCTCATCCGGCCTCATCTCGAACAGGCGCCGCCGCCGAGCCATTAGCGGCAGCACCCTCCGGCGGTGGAAGGCGGCCATGACCACAGCCGCAGTAAGGCCGTGGTCTCGCAGCCTCTCTAGCCCCTCCAAGAGTGGCTGTAGCTTGGGGTGATCCTCCCTCGGGACACCGTACTTCCACCTCTCCGGGTAGCTCCCATGATCTGCCCGGTGTAGGGGGGAAGCCCATTGTCGTCATTGTGAAGATAGAACCAGCTCGTGTACCATCGGCGATTGGTTGACGCAAGCTGGGCCGGTATGTAGAGGTGCTGACGGTCCTGACGCACTTGGAGAGTGCAGCTGCTGACCCTCACTGCCTTCCTCATGCCCGACGTACCCGTTGGCTTGGTGGTGTGCCCCGCTCGGAAGAGGTGGAGCCACAGCTCCTAATGGGGAGCAATCCCCAGATACCCCTCGTAGACAGCGACGAAGATGGCTGCCTGTGTGATGGAATTAGGGTTAAAGTTGTGGAGCTCCATGCCATAGTAGTGTGGGAGCACCCGCATGAACCGGTCCGCCGGAAGGCCGAGGCCGCGCTCGTGAAAAGACACGAAGCTCACGACGTAACCATCGCGAGGCCTCGGCTCTGGCTCGCCCGATGGAGTGATCCACTCCAGCCTGTTGGGGTTGGTAACTAGACAAAGAAGTCTGCCATCGACGAGCGACTGAAGCATCTCCACGGTGACATCAGATGGACCCCAAGGGTCCACCTCAATGACAACAATGTCGCCGGCCATGAGGATGACGGAGGGTTCGACTACGGCGGTGAGTCTCTCTCTCTCTCCTCCTCGCCTCTCTCCCTTCTTCCTCCCGAGGCTCTCTGCTCTAGCGACAGCTCAAAGGTAGTAAAGCTAATGTAGGCAAGGTGAGGAGGGGAGGGGCGAGGCTCATTGTGTATTTATGCAGGATGAAGGCGAAATAGACGGGTGACAAAATCAAGGAAGTTTCCCTCAGATTCGGCGCGGTTAATCCTGATCTGATTTTACCGCCCATGTGCCCACCTTTTCCTCATTAATCGCGGGAACAGTTACATCCCATCCGCTGACACCACATCGTGTCCGACTGCTGCAGCAGTAGGCGTCGTTCCACCTCCCCAAGAAAATAACCTCAAAAGGCGTGCCAGCCATTGTCGAGCTGATGGGAGAGATATCCCCCCACCCTATTCCTTTCAGATGAAGGAACTGGGCACCAAGCCCATTACGGTCCAGGGGTTCGAAAGCTAGGCCCCTAAGGGTTTCAACAACCGCCCTAGGGCAATAGAGTCTGGGATGACCACAGGCGAGCCCACATGGGGCCGAGACCCAAGCAAGCGAAACGCTTGGGACGCCCTAAGTCGTGCCCGAGATCGGCAGGGAGGTCTCCGAATGGGATCCCACCGTAGGGAGGCACCGAGCCACCGGGGCCCAGTGAATGGCCCCGGCACCCACTAGAGAAACCCTCTAGTACTCTTGGAGTGCGTCTCTGGACCGCTAGCCGACCCCTAGCGAACAGGGCACGGGCCTCCACTTGGACTCATCCGATAATAGCTCACCGAAAGTGCCACCGCTCCCGCGCATCGAGGGTAGCTTGGCATATTCCACCCCTCCTTCTGAACAAAAAGAAAGCGTGAGGGTCATACGAAAAGCCAGGGGAACCCCCAATGGCCCTCTTGCTCCGTGCAGAGGCTAAGGGGCTCTTCCTGCAACCTTACCGAGACCCAGCGACCCAGGCTCGCATTTGAGAGGGCTCAGCATAACAACCCCTCCTTCCGAGCAAAAAGGACGCGCGAGGGTCATTCAAAAAGCCAGGGGAACTCCTGACAGCCCTCTCGCTCTGTGCAGAGGCTAGGGAGCTCTTCCTGCAGATATGCCAAGACCCCATGACCCAGGCTCGCACCCAAGGGGGGCTCAGCAAACAAACCCTCATGCACGAGGGGTGTACAAAAAGCCAGGGGAACTCCTGATCGCCCTCTTGCTCCATGCAGAGGCTCGGGGGCTCTCCCTGCAATTTTGCCGAGACCCAGCGACCTAGGCTCGCACACGAGTGGGCTTGGCAAAAAAAACCCCTCTATCCGTACGAAAAGGATGTGCGAGGGTTGAACAAAAAAGTCAGGGGGACACCTGACCGCCCTCTTGCTCCACGCGGAGGCTTAGGGGCTCCACCTGCACCCAAGACAAAGACAAGCGACCCAAGCTCGCACTTGAGAACTCGAGAAAACACTATAAAGGGCATCGAGCCCGTTATGGTCTAGGGGTTCAAAGGCTGGGCCCCTAAGGGTTTCGACAGCCGCCCCAGGGCAACAGAGTCAGGAACGACTATGGGCAAGCCTATACGGGGCCAAGGCCCAAGCAAGCAAAACGATTGGGACACCCTAAGTCGTGTCTGGGACCTGTAGGGAGGTCTCCGAATGAGATCCCACCATAGGGAGGCACCGAGCCACCGGGGCCCAGCGAATGGCCCCGGCACCCACTAGAGAAACCCTCTGGTACTCTTGGAGTGTGTCTCTGGACCACTAGCTAACCCTTAGCGAACGGGGCACGGGCATCCACTTGGACTTACCCGATAACAGCTCACCGGAAGTGTCACTGCTCGCACCAACCAAGGGTAAGCCTGGCATATTCCACCCCTCCTTCTGAGCGAAAAGGAAGCATGAGGGTCACACAAAAAGTTTGGAGGACTCCTGATCGCCCTCTCGCTCCATGCAGAGGCTCGGGGGTTCTTCCTGCAATCTTGCCAAGACCCTATGACCCGAACTCGCACTTGTGGGCTCAGCAAATACGATAACATCCCTTGGTCAATGTGAGAAAAAGACCCTAGAGGAATGAATCCACTCCCCTAGGGCCTTGGGGGCTACACCCGGCGGGTGCGCTCACGTGCACCCACTGAGGCCTTAAAGTACGAAACACTATTTTGCCAGGAGCTACCGCAAGTCAAGTCTCGTCAAAACCTCAAGAAGAGCGCTCACACTCTCCCTGAGGCTCGGGGGCTACTGTTGGGTACCATAAAATGGGGTACCCCGAGCGTATACCAAAAGAATCACTTAAACCCCATAAAAAACAAAGCCAAAGTGTAAGCCATTTGTTAAGCCCCGACCTCGTTCGACCCCACCGGCTCTCCGCCTCGCTCCGGGCCTCACGCGGGAGGTCTCGATGGCCTGCCAAACCTCCGCCTCATGCAAGGCCTTGCATAGGGGGCCTCAATGGGGAACCGATTTTCCATCTCGCCTGAGGCCCCGTGCATAAAGGCTCGGACGAGATGTTGATTCTCCGTCTCGCTCGAAGCCGGCTCGGCAATAATCCATCGCTTCTGCCTTGACCGGGCTCCCGGACAGAGCATCACGTCCCATTAATGCGTTAACCACTCCCACAATCTTAGCCGAACAACGGCTCAACACCGCAGAGTGGCCGATGGGACAAGGAGTCGCATCAACGCCATACCGACTAGGACAGGGCGCAGCTGGGATTACCGGCCACTATGTTCTGGTGTTGTGCCCACGATCAGCGCCTACACTACACTGTACCACGTAACCCCCACCCCAGAGACAACGCGGCATGGGGAGTCTAGTTTGGGTCACCATAGCCTCAGAATCAGCATACGAGACCAACTGTTCCCTCCAAGGCTCGGCAATCTACTTCAGAGGCTCAGCAACCCCGGGATTCACATCTGCCGAGCCTCCCATGATGGTTCGGCCTTGGCACCAACTGAGCCTTGGCTTCTCACGCAGTCAACACATAGTGACCCGCATGTCGACCGCCACGCCCGCTTCGAGGTAACCCTAGAGCTCCCGTGACACACAGGATCGGATGTGACCGGCGCATCGCACCAGTACTTCAAGGATGGGACCACTTCGTCACCCACGCCACCACAGTAATAGGCTACAGGGCTTGGACTTGCCGCCTCCGTCTGCACGATGCCATGTAGCTAGCGAATGTATCACCCTGGTCCCCCCTTTAACTATAAAAGGGAAGGACCTAGGCCGTTTCTAGGAAGAGACACGAACGATTAGGCCTATGCCCACGCAACGAACTCACGCATAAATGCACAGACAAATGCTCAAGCTTCCCCACTACCTGAGATCAACATCTCAAGCAATCCATGCCACCCCACGTAGAGACCTAGGACTAGCTCCCTCTCTCGCCCTACTTGTAACCCCCTACTACGAGCGCTTCGGTGCAAGGAATACAAGATCGATCTCCCAAACTGGACATAGGGTGCTCATTACCTGAACTAGTATAAACCTTATGTCTCTTTGCATCACCATCCATGATTGGGAACACACAGTACAAATTTACTAGTTGGTTGAGGGCCCGCTGGTCCAAAACACTGACACCATCGAACTTGGAGTACGGTGTCTTGATGTATGGGGCGATTCATAGCTTGTTGTCGACCAAATGATGAAGGAGTCAAACTACCATGACCCCAAAAATGGAAGCATACTGCAGGTTGGTACATTGCCTAGAAGACAAGTTCGACGGTCTCGAACTCAACCACATCGTGCGGAAATTTAATGAAGCCACGGACGAACTAGCAAAGATGGCGTCGGCACGGGCCCTGGTCCCCCTGAACGTCTTTGCCAGAGACCTCCACAAGCCTTCCATCGACTATGCCTTGGTGACAGAAGAGGGCCCACCGGTCAAGCCCACCGCAGGGCCCGAGGCTCCCTCTATCACTGAGACCCCTCCGGCCAAGCCCGAGGTCATGGAAGTCAACACGGAGCCTCCCAAGGCCAACCAGGGCATGGACTGGCAGGTCCCGCTCCTCGATTGCCTCATTCGGGGAGAACTTCCCGCAGATAGGACCGACGCCCGACAGCTTGCTCAGCGAGCCAAGATGTATGTCCTCAGCAATGGCGAGTTGTACAGGCAAAGCCCATCTAGCATCCTCCAACGATGCATCACCACCAAGGTAGGTCAAGCCCTACTTTGGGACTTGCACGCAGGAGCCTACGAGCACCATGCAGCGCCTCGGACGCTCATCGGAAACGCCTTCCACCAAGGGTTCTACTAGCCAATGGTAGTTGCTGACGCCACCAAGCTCGTACGCTCCAGCGAGGGACGCCAGTAATACGCACGGTAGATGCATCTCCCGGCCCAAGCCCTCCAAACCATCCCTATCACGTGGCCATTCGCTGTGTGGGGGCTCGACATGGTTGGGCCTCTGCAGAAGGCCCCCAGGGGCTACACCTATCTACTGGTAGCAATTGATAAGTTCTCCAAGTGGATCGAGGCTTGTCTGATCAACCGAATCAAATTCGAGCAAGCGGTGCTGTTCTTCACTGATATCATCCACAGGTTCGGGGTTCCGAACACCATCATCACCAACAATGGGACACAATTCACCGGCCACAAGTTCCTGACGTTCTGTGACGACCACCACATCTGTGTGGCCTAGTTGGCCATAGGACACCCTAGGACAAATGGCCAAGTAGAGCGTGTGTTAACACTGGATTTTGTTTGATTCTGGAGGATGACAGGTGGACCCGCATGCGGGAAGAAGGGTGTTCGGCAAACAAAACAAGCGGTCGGCTAAATGCTTGTGCGGTCGGTTACTCCAGAAAGCGGTGACTCCATTTGGGAAAGCAGAAGATGGCAGGCGAGGCCGATCGAAAAGATGAAAGTTGTAATAATAAAGGACTCTGAGAGTTTAGAGTAAGGAATCGTAAGTTTCCAAGTTTGTTTAAAAGTTCCTTTGTAAATCGTAGTCTTCTAGGACTCGTGTTTTGTCTAGGGTATAAATATTGACCCTCGACCATTGTAATAGGGGTTCACAACCAAATCAATACAACCAGCCCCGTGCCAACTTTCGAGTCCTTTTGTCGTGTCGTCGAGTTCTTCGAGAGGAGTCATCGATCCGTCGACCTCCGTAAGTTCCGACAACCTTGTTATCATGTTTAGTATCATGCGGTGGATTTAGACGTGATGCAAGTAGTCTTGTTTGTTTTCAATGGTCGTGCGGCGGATCTTTGCTTGACAACCAAGAAGTCTTTGCTTATGTTTTGTTTATGAGTAGATACCGTGCGGCAGGTGTTTGCTCAATATGCTTAGTGAAAGCAAGATAGTTATCGGCTCTATTAGATATGGCAAATCTAAATAGATTCATTAAGTTATCTAGTGTTGCATGTTTTTAAATATTTTATATATTTGTAACACACTTCTGCCCAATCTAGATTGATATTGTTCGGCTCTCTCTCTCTTATGGTTTTATTCGTGTTTCAACAACAATTGCTTTTCATATTACCTTTGTAAATAGATAACATGCCCATAATGGCTGAATGATTTTAATCTAGATTGTCACATGTCGTGGGTTCATGTATGTTAATTACGTTTAAGCTTTAACGAAACCAGGTGTCGTGCGGCAGATGCAGGTTTTAGATTAGTTTAATCGTGTTTATTTGCATGTTCCTTCTTCTTGGAACCCAACTCGGCTGGATTGCTAAGCTTGGTCGTGCATTAACTCATAATTAATTTCACTTGTTCAAACATGTCTTCCCATGCACATGCATTCGGCAATCAGGTCTTTACGTGCATTCATCTTACGATTAGCTGAATGGTTTATAAACTTGTTGGCAGACAGCTCTCTATAGCTGTATGTCGTTGTAAGTGGCTTCAGGGCCGTATATGTGGAACTGTCCGGTCTTACCCGACATGTTCCGTTTTGGCATTTAATTATTTTATCCCTTGTTAGTTTTCAGGTCAAACTGACTGGCACGCTTCCGGATCACAAAGCACCCGGGAACCCGATTGAAACCACGCTTTCCGGCTTGCTGTGTGTGAGGCACAGTGTGTCACATTTTGTGTCAACACACTTTTTGGCACGCCCGGTGGGACCATCTGTTAGTTCAAGATGACGTCTGAGATCAACAATGATCATGTTCTGGATGTAAGCATGATAGAATTGCCAGATAATTACAGGGATTTAGTGCTACAAGCATGTGAGCAATACCAATGGAAGTGTTTGATGTCTTTTTCCAAAAACAAGAGCAATAAAGTGTTTCAAAAGTAGTCAATGCCAAGGGTTCTTCTTCCGCATCAGACTGATTACACTAAAGAGGAGGATGCTCAGAAGATGGCAGCCCTGGTCTATAAAGCCATGGGAGAAACCATGACAAACCATCACACAGCTTTTCTGAATACCTTTCGGGCAATCATGATCAGTACTTTTGGTCCAATGGTTGATAAATACTTTGAAGAAAATGTTGGCCCACTCAGCGGACTGACACTTTTCAATGTTCCAAAGCATCAAGAGAAGCCTATTGGAAAAGAAATAGCATCGACTTCAAATATAGGTGGATTGACCCACACTGAAAAGCAATCACATCCCACCTATGGCCAGGTGACATTTGGTACCACAGGAGAAGTGCCACCTTCAGCTTATAGAGTTTCTCCAGCATCAAACAGGTTGCAGAAGAATATGTATGGAGATGGGTATCAAGAATTTACTGATTACAATGCTATCAATGCTGTACCAAATCTAGGGTATAGGAGTGTTTCAGGATTGCCTTCTAGAGTGCAAGTACAAGGAAATCAGGATTCA